>NC_071395.1:61558917-61834487 GCF_022682495.2 Desmodus rotundus
GGCATTCCTAGTCACTCTGCCCCTCTACAGTGTGTGCTGGCCACTGGTCATATGTGACTCACGCTGCCCTTCACTTTATGGTATTAATTCTTATGTAGTTCTTTTATTTCTCAGATATTTGTGTGTTCCCTCATCTGACAAAGAGATTATAAGCTTTCTGAGAGACCGCGTCATAGCCATTTTGTGCTCTCAAAGTCCTAGGCAGGTGGCAGGTCCTCCCACGCTTTCCGATAACTTAAGTATGTCAGAGCCAAACTCAGGCCCTGGAACCTGGCACCCCTCTGGGACAGTGACAGCAGGCTATGCCCACACCCCACTCAACCGGAGCAGATTGCTCTGTTCCGAGGCAGACATGCTTCTGGCAGCTGGGAGCCACTCCTATGGCTCTGAGAGGGGTTCAGGAGTTGGGAGGGGGAGACAGGGTAATTAGTTATCAACCTGTCAGGACAGTACAGAATCTTCACTGGAGATAAAACCCAGAAAGCCAGGGGTATCAAATTCTTTTCCACTGGGGGCCACGTAAGCCTTGCGGTTGCCTTCAAAGGGCCGAACGTAATTTCAACTCCTTAACAGTACAGGAGTAAGTGAGAGCTCGGCACTGCTGCTGGGTAGAAACAAGGCGCCGGGCGGGATAAAACAAGGTGGAGGGCCAAATTCCGCCCATGGGCCTTGTGTTTGCCACCTGTGCCATAAAGGATGGTCGCTGCTAATAGTGGGGAAGCACACAGACCTCAAATGCAGGAATGCACCTCGCACTGAGCCACTGATGCCCCCAGAGCCACACCCCAAGTCAGGTTAGTTTTAAAGCCCACTGTGGACAAACGAGGCCCTGCAGTGCAGCACACAGGAATAAAGACCCTCCTACCTGAAGCACTTCGAAAGCTGACAGCACCAGGTCGGGATCTCTGCTCTTCCAGATGACTTGGTTCCCCATGAGAACGTGCCAGGCCAGCATGCGGAAAGACTGGGCGCCCAGGACCTGAGAGGGACAGAGTTCAGTGCTTTCTGCCCACTGGTGTTACCTGTGTGTTCATTAGAAACCGTCCTTTCGCAGTAAAGGGCGGCAGTTCAGGAGAAAGCCACTCCTCATCTCAGGGAGGCTTGGTGGTGGGCCTGAGGTTGGAGGGAGGCAGATAGAAACCCCAGATTTGTACCTGAAAAACCTGATCTTGCACATTTTATAAGATCTTTTCCCAATTTTATTTTCAAAACCTTGAAGCAGAAAAATTATTAGCTTTTTGCAACAGTTACCTTCCTTCTGCACACATACCTGCACACATTTTGCAGAACCACTTGAAGGTCAGTGGCAGGCTTGTGAGGCTTCGGGACCCATGCAGAACAAGGGCTTCTACACAACCCCAACATACACCCCACCAGAAAGGCCACACCGACGTGGTCAGCTCAACAGCCAGAGCCCTTTATAGCTAGTACGCTTTCAACCCAGGAGTCATCAAAGAGTCACAATCACCTCGTTTGCCTGTCCTTACTCCACTTCAACCTAGACCAGCCTCCGTCTGCAGCCCCCCTCTCACTAACCCCTATGACACCGACATTTAAAAGAGTCCAGTCGTTGTCTCATGGCTCATGAACATGACCACACACACACAAAGGGGCTATGACACTGCCTTTCACCATACCCCAAGGGCCTCGAAGTGCTCCCACCTCCAGGTAAATTCAAGAGTCTGTCCGATTTTCATTCATGCAAGCACACAAGGGGGATTTCAGGCAAACACATGACTTGAGCGGATGACCATTTTTCATCCAGAAGTCCCACAGAGCAGTGGCCATTAAATCAGTTCTTACTCCATTTTCCAAAACAGAAACAACTATCTTTTGATAAAATTCATGCTTATTGTAAAAATAAATACAGAAAAGGGTTATACAAAGAGACAACCCGCTCCTGTAATCTAGGAACGCCTTCCTCCTGCTGTGGGCGAGACTTCTGTCTTTGGCGCACACACAGTCAGGCACCGTCTGCTAACTTGCTAGTCAATGGCAGGCCACTCGCCCCATGGCAGTGGCCCCATAAAACTGTCATGGAGCTGAAAACATCTTACCACCTAGAGATGCCACAGCCATTGAGAAGTAACAGCATTTCTCAGCTGTCAGTGGTGATGTTGGTAAGCAAACCTATTGCACTGCTAGCTGCATAACAGCACAGCATGCACAACCACAGTGGCAGGCCACACCACACCATCTAGGTCTGCGTGTGCACACTCTGTGATGTTCACACTACCATGGAGTCACCTGACAACACACTTCTCAGAACGTATTCCCATCGCTAAGCAGTACAAGACTGTAAATATGTACGTACCACCCTACACAACATACTGCATTTCTTTCTTATTTAATGATAGTCCATTGTTTGAACACATTTACTATGGTTGGACATTCAGGTTGTTTCCAATTTCTTATAGCAGCCATCATTCTAAATTTGCAAAGCATCTAGGCTGCGCACACACACACACACACACACACACACAAAAGCTATTCAGTTCCTTTAAAAGGTTCTAGAATGACAAGATTAGCAGACCATGAGAAGCCTACCCTCCAGGCCTTTAAGAAAACACCTACATCATTAAAGAAAAGGCAGCACCAATCCTGCAGCTAAGAGACTCCAGATGCCCACCATTGGCTTCATCCACCCACTAAGGAGGTTCCTGGTTACCCCTCACCGGCCAATCCCTGCTGGGTCTTGAACACGATGGGCCCAAAGGACAAAAGTGTGCTGGACACAGATGAGCTGGGAGGTGAGGACTGGAATCTCCTTCTGAGTTTCTGATCAGGGCTCTGGCCCTCTACCACCTACCTGCCTCATGTGCCGAAGAGACTTAAACACAGACAGCTTTCTGGGCTGCCAGCTGTCACAGTCTGAGAGCAAGGAAGAATCTGTGGGGCACTTGGTCAGTTCCCGCCCCTCCGCGCCCTCTGGCAAGACAGGGGCTCTTTCCTCTTCAGCCTCAGAATTGTCCCAGCCTTCTGATTCCTCTTCCAAATCTGCAAGACAGACAATAAAGACAGTTATGAAACATGCTGTCCCCTGGATTCCTTCATTTCCTGGATGCAACAGTCTCTTTACGTGACCTTGTCAGCACAAAACATCTCATGGTTCAACCACCAGATGTCACTGATTCTTGGTTTTGGCCAACTGTCTATGCCACCTGTTACTCTCGGAGCCCTGGCGTGGGCCGGAGGGTCCAGTCACTGTGTACCTAGTCAGGAGCCTTACTCTGCACTGTCAAGCACACCACTGCAAGGCTGCCAGCTGTTCACTGTGGGTGGGAAACTTTGAGCAAATGCTAGGAACGGCAATGGCTTGCTTCTCCACAGCCAGGCACTATTCTAAGGGCTTCGACATATTATTTCATTTAGTCTTTTCAATGGTCCTAAGGTCAATACTATTCTCCCCACTTCAGTGATAAGGAAATATCTGTTATTTCAATTACTCTTCCTGACAATCCTCACAAACGGTGAGACCCACAAGGATGGGGCTGTGCCCGTGCACACGGAACGGAGAGTAACAGAGTAGGATCAGAAGGCAGGTGTGTCCGACTCCCAGTTATGTGCCCGGAACCTCTCTGATCACAACACAGTAAGCCCTGCATTTCCATCTCTGTAAAAGTGCTTCTCCTGATACACTTGGCTCTCTGTAGCAGAAAATCTCACCCACAGACTATGCTTACTGTCTCCCTACAGTAACAAACTGCTCTAGGGACAACTAATGCACAGTGACAAGGTTTTCTCTTCTCTGAACACATTCTACCTTCGCTGAAACTCAACTCCCTCTTCCCTGCTCAGGAAAGCATGTTTGAATGCAAGTGTGTGCAAATCACCTGACTACAGGAGTAACCTGAAAATGGCTCCAACTTATCAAGAAGGTCAATTACTTGCAAACTGAAGCAGATCAAGCATTATTAGTAACAAAATATATGCAACACGCACCACAAGTTGAGACTGAGAACCTAAATCACCAAATACTGAATCATCTCCGAAGGAAAAACACAGCAGGACCAAGACCAGAGGTTTCTGGCTGCTGGTCTTGACACCAGAAACCCCTGCGAAGTGATGTAAACGCACAGGCCCCTAAGTCCTAGACACAAGGGTCTGACCGCAAGCCTGGCGAGGCTGCCCAGGTCCCAGTGAGGTTTGGGATCCACTGCCCTTGATGGAAGCCTTGGATCCAACTGAAAGAAGTAGAACATTTTCTTGTTAAAGGGCAAAGAATAAGAGACTGCCTAGCGCTTGGTTAAAGAAGAGACAGGGACAAGAAAACCTTCACTCAGTCAATCTTCTGCACAGCCCAACAGCCCTAATGGTGGATTTTCCCACCTTTCCTGGGATCATAGACTCTTTCATGGGACTATCCTGGAAAATGAGACAGGAAATCACAATACAAACACCAAGACTAAAGGACAAGCTTTCTGCAGCTGTTGCTCCCTGGCTCCTCCTCCCAAGCCCGGCCATCAGCTCCCCTGGCCAGCCAGTGCGGAGGAGGCAACAGGGCTGGGACAACCCCAAGCAGCCACTGCAGACAGAGGGCTTCCAGCCCAGCCCTTCCCCTCTCACCCGCGAGCTTCTCCATCTGGACCAATGTGTCCTCAGTGGGCGCGCCCTCTAGGAGCTTCTCGGTCAGCCGGCTGCCGCATGCTTTCAGGAGCCTGAAGAACAAAGCTGTGATGTGTTCTTGCCAAAAGGAAAAATAAACCTAAAGCGCTTCAAGCCTCTTGACCTAACTACTAGTTTATAGAAAACAGTGTAAAGAAAGGTGAGGAGCAATAGGAGCAATACCACAATACGATGGCTAAGTCCAAAACAAACGACCCAGGTCTTCCCACAAAAGGCGTGGGACAACCAGGGCTCGGTGTGTGGGAGGCACTATCCCAGACTGAGAGCTTTAGAACAGCCTACGCACTGAGTTCTGATCCAATTCAAAAGCCAATTCTGAGGCAGAACAGGAAAAGTGAACTGAGACTGGGATGGATGACACAGGGTGTTGGATATAAGAATGGTTTTATGGTTGAAATGACACAATTAACATTTGCTTTAAAAACACCCTCAGAGAAAGTGAGAGGGCAGATGAAAAAACAGTAAAATGTTGGTAATGCTAAAGCTAGACGATAGGGGTGCATATTTCATTGTACTATTTATTCTACTTGGGGCTGTTTTAAAATTTCCTAAGAAAACTGATTTTTAAAGGACAGCAGGAATGTGTGCCGGATGGGTGGGGACACAGACCCTTCTCTTTAGTTTGCAGGTGCTGGGGAGCTGCCCTCCAGGATGCTCCCCGGAGGACCCTCGCCCACCAAGACCTTAAATGACAAGACACGGACTTCCAGCTGACACCGCTCAGGGATGAGAATCTGGGGGAGCTTTTGGAAAGAGTCTCTCTAGCAATGGAGGAACAAAAACAGCTTGTGGCCAGAGGTCAAACTGTGGTCATTTCAAACATGCCCACAAGTTCACTGACACTCCTCCTTTTAAAAGGTAAAGACTAACCCTTCCCTCCTGCCAAGGCTGGCCCCAGTGACCAGCAAGCCTCTCACCAGCAGCAGGTGCTGGAAATAACATGTACCTGTCAAGGCTGGGCCAGGAGACCTTGCAGGTCCTACCTCACCCTCTCTTCCCTCACTCACTCTGAGAGAAGTTGGCTCAGATGCCCACATGGTGAGGAGTCTCTGCCCACAGCCAGCACCAACTTGCCGGCCATGAGGGAGCTGAACCTTCAGGTGGTGCAGCCCTAGCTGACCCAGAACTCCTCAGAAGCAGAGCCAGGCATGGCCAGCTGTGCCACCCTCTGCCTCCTGACCCACAGAAGCTGTGTGAGACCAATGCTCACCGCTGTGTACAAAGAAGGGAGGGGGGTCACTGGTCTCGGAATGGGGATGCCATTTTTAAAACATCACTGGGGAGTAAGTTCTACATAAGAACGCCCGGCACCTAGTCGGGGGACAACTGCACTCAGTTCAGTGCTCGCTAAACAAGCACACACCACGGAGGTACCGATGGCTCTTCTTCCCAGATTCGGGCACAATCCAAACAACATCCGGTAACTGCTCTTATTCTAACAGTTGCTGAGAGAGCTGAGAATCTCATTACCAAGCAAAGGAGGTGTGCAGGCATGCCCACAAGTTGTCATCGCTTGTCAAGGAGGTCAGGGAGCGGGCAGCGTTGCCATTCCTCTGGTGTAGGAATGGTGTGAAAGCTGTGTTCATCCTCTGGGCTCGCTGTGGGCACCCAAACTGCTCGGCTTCAAATACCTGAAACGCACAGGACAGGGGTAGCCCTTGAACAAATCAGCCAAGCAGCCCAGTTTGTTCACAGCCACCTTCAAGATGCCACTCCTGAAGACTGCCCCATGTTCTACTTCCCTGATGCAGAATACAGAAAATGCCCCCAGTCTTGTAACTGCACACAGAATGGTTTGCTTCCCCAGTTGCATTAGAAGACACCTAAGGAGAAGAACTGGCTGAGACGTTCTCCTGTACCACACTACCCCAGACTCACTGGGCACTTGATAAACGTCGAGGTAGTGTATGTGTTCAAGGTGGCCATTACTCTTATTCTCAAAGTTATTTCCAGTCCTCCCCCTTCCGTGCACGTGGAGGCATTCACGACTCAGACCTTGAGGGTGCAGGGGCATGTGACCAGCACCCTCCACCCCCTCTAGCCAGCAAATGAGCACCATTCAACATGGCTGCCACCACACGTGCCGGGACCCTACCATGAGCAGATTCCCCACGTCCCAGCAACAGACAAGAAACATGAACAAGAAAAAACTGGGGCTTGAGGGCACATGCTGTCTGTGAGAAGTGTGCTGGGTCACTAAGGCCAACCTCTGTGGGAGGTTGTCCCGAGATGCCACACGGAAGCTGGAGGGGGGCCTGCAGCACGACCAGTTGAGCAAGCTTTTGGAATGGAGGTCAGAGGAAGCAAAGGCAGTGGGGATGAAACCACGGTGTCTGATTGCAGCAAGGACACGAGGGCTGAACAAGACTCAAGAGAGACCAGTAAGGCAGCAGGATGGGCTGGCAGACCACCAGGTATATGGCCACACCCCCGATTCTGAAGCCAGGAGTCAACAGTGTAGACAGAGCGGCAGCCACAGGGCTGCCCACTCACAGGCTGCTCCAGCCCACTGCCGCCCACTGCCACCCGCTGCCCTGGTCGCAGGCGTCACCTTGAGAGCCTTGTCCTGGAGCTCATCGATGATCCCTCGGATCTTCCCGAGCAGGAAGGGCCAGGAGTTGATGAGGTAGATCCGGTCCATCATGATGGCAATGATGCTGTACCAGCGCTGGAAGCCCCGGGCCAGGCTGTCTTTGATGAAGAAGGTGTGGCTGAACACGAACCCATGCTGCTCGTCCCCAAAGAAGATAGGGCCTTCGCGACCAGGGCAGACCTGGGACAGAAGCACAGCCCCTCCAGGACACTGTCCTCTCCTTGCTTTAATGATGCACAATTAACCCCTCCTGCTGGGAGGATCCTTTCTGCCCATATGAGCCACCATTAATTATAGGATGAGTGGGAAGGGCAGGGTTGAGAGGAAAATTTTGCTTTCATCAGCTCCTGGGATCAAACTTCTAAAGATAACATTTGTTATCACAGAATGCAAGGACCATTAAAGTAGGTTCATTACTTTTTTCTACCTTGAGCCATGGTAACTCCTATACAAATGACCAATCTATCCCGACTCCAGTTTGGCGGTGTCACTCACCTGGAATACCCTGGAATGCTGGCAGGTGAGAAGGGCCACTGCAGAGTCTGTGTAATACCACCTCACTCTTTATTTGCAGGAGAGAATCCAGGGCTCTCTCAGGACAGTCACCCCCATTTGACACACAATTCTGTCAGACGTGACTGCCTGGGCTAGCAGATTAGCGGCAGGATATCAAGAGGAGGGGACAGCTGAAGGCCAGCACACAGCAACCATGTCAGTGAGACCCAGGAGGGAGGGAGCTCAGCTTGTCTGACCAAGTGGGTGTGGCGACAGAAGTTTCGGTAACTGGATTATGAATTCTTTGTGACAGATAAGAAAACAGAGAAACTAAGCTTCAAACTCAACATCAGCAAAGTGGTGTAGAAAGAAATGGATTCCCTCCTCAGTAGAGTCTGAGGGTACATGATGACCGAGAAAATAAAAATGGTGATGTTTGATAGGGTAAACTACATATCCTAGAAATAGTTCATGTCTCAGAAATATGTCCATGAAGAATCAACAAATAAAAGTTTGGCACTTAAGATAAGCTAGCAACCACGTAGAACACTTGTGTGCAGGATGACACATTTCAGAGCTTTGGAGGACAGAGGCTGCCCTGTGCCCGTGCTCCCAGACCTGCCAGTCCCCTGCCCGACAGGGCTGCCTTCTGCCTCTTCTCCGCAGCTGGCACCGAGACTGGGAGCCCTGGCAAGCAGGAGATCCTTGAGAAGACAGCCGCCTCCCTTCCACATCACGGTGCTCACCTCACAGCTCAGGCTCCGCACGCAAGCCTGGCGGACGATGCTGAATAGCTGGGGGTGGCTGGGGTGCTGGTGACTAACATATTTAATCGAAGTCTCTTTATCATGGCTGATGTACCCAGGGTGCCCCACAGCAAGTGATCGGCAGCCCTGCCCATGACAAGAAAAAGAAAACCAGTTAGTCGGAAAGTAGGCAACACACTTTATAACTTATGCAAACTGCCATCTGTTTTCCTGGCATCTAGAGTTATACTTGCCTGAGGGTTTCCTGACTAGGAGAAGCAGGATGCAAAGGCCACACAGGTTTCCACAGGGTGTGAATAACAGACCTAAGCAACTGAGCACCTGTGTAGCAGGTGTTATAAAAAGTTCTGTACACGTTATCTCATTTAATTCAAAGCACAGCCTTGAGATAATTAGTGAGAATCCCCATCCTACAGAAGGCAAAACTGAGGCTCACAGCTGCCAAGGGGCCCACACAGAGCTCTGGGGTCTCAGGAGGAGGCCACGGACATCAGCGTGGTGTGAACACTACCTCTGAGTTCAGGCTCCAACCCAGGTCCCTCACATGAGCAAGTGGCCTGGTGAGGGAACTCAGACCCCGTTTCCCCAGAGCTGACGAAGCAGCACAAAGCGGAACGCCCAGGACCCACAAGGAGAAAATGTTCAAGAACACCAGGTGGCAGGAAGTAAGCCTGGGACGCGCGTGTCCAGGGCAGGGCTAAAAGGTACCTGTGACGGTGGCGGCAGCAGTGTGCTGGCAGAGTGGCTGGAAAGGCAAAAGCTGGGAGGTAGGGAAAGAACTAAGGGGACGTAGAAAGAAGCAAAGTCAGTCCATGAAGAATGGTCTGCACACATCCCTGAAGACCACACCTCTGTGAGGTCCCACCCCTTATACCCTGGGACCTATTCACTGCCCAGGAGGTCCCCCACACAGCACAAGTACAAGCTCCTGTAGAGAAAGAGAAGACCGCAACACTCTGAGACACTTGCCTCGCACATGTCCGACTTTTTGGGTCCTGGGCTGCTGGGCTCTGCGCTGGCCCCTTCGGCTGGGCTGTGAGTGCAGGTCCCACTGCTCATCTGAATGCCGCCCTCCTCCTCCTCTGCCTGCTCACCCTGGCTACAGCTGTCCCCCGCCCCTTTCGGAAGCGGGGCGTGCAGAACCTCAGTGCAGAAGAGAGTACGGGGACCATGGAGCTCACAGAAGTGACAGAGAGCAACAATGGCGTTCATGGTGCCGTGGAGACAGCAGAAGCCTGCGTTGGGGGAGGAGGGGAAACACCTTCAGCTGCCAGCAGTCAGCTGGCCTGTGCCCCCGCCCAGCACTGTAGCAGCTCTGGTACTCAGGGCCTGGGTGGCTGCTCTGTGCCGCACTGCAACGGGTGCAGAGGGAACCAGACAGACAGACAGACCCCTGCCCACGAGTTCCAGCAAACAGAGCAGGAAACATGTCATTCCACAATCTCACGGAAAGCCTTTCAGTTCGAACAGTGGGAGGGCTCCGGGGTAACAACCCTCTAGGAGGGCTGCTTTGGGAATGAAAGGGCAGAGTCCCTGGAGAGGCAGGGTATGGTTTCAGACAGGAGGTTTCTCAGGCAGGAACTGAAGGGACTGAGGGTGGGAGCCATGGGGGGCTGAAGAGCACAGCTCAGGTCCAAATGTCAGTGGAACTGGGGGAACAAGGGCAGAAAACTAGGAGGAAGAGGATTTCAGGGATCTTTCTATGCCATGGTAAGACCCTGAACTTTTTTTTTTTCCAGGGATTGGAGAGCCTTTGATGAGTTCCGATGAGAAACATAAGAAATTGAACTTATTTTAAAAGGACTATTTTGGCTGCTGTGCAGAAAACAGACTTCTGGAGCCAGGAGGGACCCAGAGAAACCAGCTGCCGTCTCCCCCTCGTTCACGGAGAAGAGGTGGTGCCCAGGCCAGAGTGAGCAGTGGGAGGCGGAAAGGAGCAGTCTGACCGCGACTGTACCCCCACTGACAGCTCGCGGGAGGGCTGTAGAGCGTGAAGAAGGGAGCAAAGTCACTGGGACCAACAAAAAAGAAGAGAGAGGACTGGAGGAGTGGGCAAGGAGGATACCCAGAGTCAACACCTGGTGAGCCTCCAAGTGCAGAGCTGGAGGGTAAGCGGGAACACGGGGGCAGAGCCCAGCAGGGCAATCAGTGCTGGGTGAGGACAGGAGCTCTGCGATGGAGCCTGGGGCCCTCCACAGCTGAGAGGTGAAGGTGAGGAAGAGCTACACAGGGTGACAGGTAATGGCAGGCAGTGAGGCAAACTCCAGCGTTACCCCAGAGACCAAGTGAGCAAAGTGGGGATGATGAGAGAAGCAGAGTCCTGGCGGGGACCACGGTGGGTGGGGCCCAGCACAGCAGCTGAGAACAAGGGAGGGAGAGCAGTGGATGCACGTGCAGGCACAACTGCCCTCTGGCTGGGGAAAGTCAGGTAAGGCTTCGGCGGGAGGAGCGTGTCCACTGGGCGGCCAGGCAGGAGGAGGTCTGGAAACAAGAACACAGGAGCAAAGAAATGGAGGGGGGGCAGTTCCAGCCCAGCTTATGGGGCAGGTGTCACAGGGGAGGGCCTGAAAGCCAGGCTACAGAGGGCACACATAGTCCCCAGTCCCACACTGTCCGACACAGCAGTGATGAGCACATGTGGCAACTCATTTAAATTAATTAAATTGAAAAGCCCCATTCCTCAGTGTCACTGATCACCTTCAAGTGTGCACTAACCATAATGGGCTCATGCCATCATTTTAAAGGGACAGTGCAGATCATGGAACAGTCCCATCATCACGGAGTTTTATTAGATAGCATTGCTCAAAACAAATAAGGAACCCTCTTCTCTTTAGGGGACCCCATCCCCCACAACAAGGCCAAGGAAGGTCAAACACCCTCTGCAGGCACAGGCGTGGCCAGGCAGAGGCGCTAGCCTGGGACACTGAACCTAGAGGAAGGCAAAGCATTAGTGTGAACATGCACGGTGGGAGTGGGGAGTCCCTGGGAAAGTGCGTCCTGGGGGACAGCCTGCTCAATAGCCCCACTGAGGGGTGTCCCTGTAGGTGTCCCTGCTCAGAGCCCACTTTCTAGCCTGCCTGCTAACTCTGCCACCCGCCCCACATCAGCTGACGTGGGCGGCCACAGCCGTTGTCCTTGTCCCTGAGGCAGGGACTGGAGCTCAGATGGCTACCGTGGGAACATCAGCTGGTCTGACGGTCATGCCTGGGGACCAGACACAGGGACATGAGGGGTGGCCAGGAAAATGCAGTCCTCCCCGGGGAGTGGGCAGCAGCAGAGACAGGGTTTGAGATAGGAAGCAGGCCTCAAGTACGTGCCTGGTCTGTGCTACCAGAGAGGCTGGAGACAAAGGTCCTGAACAGTCCCCGTAGCCTTTCACTCCTTACCATTCAGCCTCTCCTTGTGTGTCCCCTGCTAGGAGTGTCCCCCCCAATCAGCCCACCCAGAAAAGTGGCTCACCTCTCACCTCCAGTCCTGTCACTTTCTCCCCTTCCCAGCTTTATTTTACTGTAATGAACATTCCCTAAGTGGATCAGCTTTGTCTCATCCACAGCAGTTGCCCAGCCCATGGCAGGCATCCACTTAATAGGTGTTGGGTGATTTAGAAGCTGCCCAGAAATGACAGCTCTGGCCACAGAAAGCGGGGAGCTCACTGAGGGTATCCAAGAGCACAACCACAGAGGACCCAGATAGATGAATTTAAATAAAGGGTCCACATAGCTCACTACAGTGAAATCAAGGAAAATAATGGTTTAAAAATTCACGGTGGCCCTGACCGGTATAGCTCAGTAGTGTGGGCATGTCCCTGCAAAGTGAAGGGTTGCCGGTTTGATTCCTGGTCAGGGCACTTGACTGGGGTGCAGGCCAGGTCCCCAGTTAGGGCACACAAAAGGCAACCAGTTGATGTTTCTCTCCCTCTCTTTCTCCCTCCCTTCCCCTCTAAGAATAAATAAATAGATAGATAAATAAAATCTTTTAAAATATCCATTGAGGAAGAGGGGGTGAGGCAACCACTGATGGAGAAAGAAGTACAGGGACCCAAACTAAAGGCAGAGATGTTGACCCTGGTAAAGGCCACGTCTTCCCTTGGAGGCACAGAAGAGAAATAAAGGCTCCTTTCACAGGACATTGACACAAAGCAGCACCCTCGGCCAAGGTTCACGCCACCTGAAGAGCACCAACACAAACTTTTATATTGGGTTGGCCAAAAAGTCCGTAACATTTTTTCCTGTATGGTGGCTCTAGTAGCGCTTTAACCTCTAGTAGTCTTTAACTTCATTAGAAACAATTTTGTTAGATTGTATCGTGACAGTTATCTATCAGCATGCATGTTAAAAAAACTTATCAAAATTGGTGAATTTTTGTGCAGCCATTTTAACATTGAAGATGGAAGAAGATACGCAACATTTTCAGTGTATTATGCTTTATTATTTCAGGAAATATAAAAACGCAACCACAACACACAAAAAGATCTGTGCAGTGTGTGGAGAAGGTGCTGTGACTCACTGAACATTTCAAAAGTGCTTTGGGAAGTTTCTTGGTACTAGTGACATCTTGGCCAAACAATCCTTTGCTGGGGGCTGTCTTGTGCATTGGAAGCTGTTTAGTAGCACCCCTGGCCTCTACCCACTAGAAGCCAGTAGTGGGAAATAGCAACATACTCAATCAAATCAATAAAGTTATTGGTAAAAATGAAAAATGTGCCTTTTATTTCACAGAAAAAAACATAAGGACTTTTTGTCCAACCCAATATTTGGCAGAATCACACGTCCACTGTCCCTCCTAGACTACAGCATTCTAGGCCATTTCCAAATGAGTAGGTAGGACGATGGCAGTCCTACTGCAGCTAAGACCTGATGTTTTGTAGGTAAAGAAAAAAAATCAGAGCTAATTCTAGAGCAATGGACTTTGTGGCACAAAAACAGTTCAAGCAGCTTACAGATAACCTCAAAGTGGAATACAAGCAAGGAGCTGGGGATCCCAGGGGCTCAGAACTGCTTGGGAGGCCTTTTGAGCATTAGCTGATAGCAAGCTGACACCAAAGACAAAGTCTTCACTGAAGTTTACATTCCTACTGCGGTATTCCATAAAGGATCTCTTGAAATATAAATATACTTGAATATCTTTGTAAAATATGAAATGCTAAAGAACAGTCCTCACCCTAGTTCCTACCTACTCTTAATGAGAAGGTCAGCAGCCACCGGAAGGCAGTGAGTTATCCCAAATTACACTTGGCCTCCAGAGTCACACAGACCTTCAGGGTTGGAAAAAAGCCTGTCTCCAGCCCCAACAGGCCATGCAACATCAAGTATGTTCCTTAGCCTCTCTAGGCACCACCTGAAAGCTGAGAACAGAGGGCCCAACCCCCCTTCTCAGAGTTAACCACCACACATGCAACCAGAGTTCTAGCGAGTGGGAGGTCAGCTAGCTCTTCGTTCACTCCCCCACTCCAATCTCTGCCAGATGTCTGCTGAGGAAAACAATCTGGTTTGAGTAGGCCTAACGGTTCTTCCTTTCCAACAAGCCTTCCAGAACCAAGGAAGAGGCAGAAATCTGCCCCTGCCCAAAAGCTGGGTCCTTGTCGACACCCCCTCCCACAGGCTGGGTGGACCTGGACAGTGATCTCTGAATGGCCTTCCCACTGCTGTGGTGTGCCCTGGACCTGGGCCTACTTCTTCTCCACTCCCTGTGGTCTTCTCATAGGACCACAGAGCATTGAAGATACCACTAAGCATGAACACTTTGCAAATAAATACGTCATTAAAACAGCTGTTAACCAGTGGTTGGCATCAGAACCCCACGCGGCTTCTTGAACTAGTCTCCCACAGTGGAGCCTCAGGAAGTCAGCTGGTGCCAAGTGGAAAGTTCCACAGAGCTTTCCTTCCTGGTCAGACCCCACACGGCGGCTCTGCTATTGTATCTCTACAGGTTTCACCTGCATTTCCGTTCACAGAGCTCCCTGGTGCTTGACACTGGAAGGGCAACACTGTCCTGTGCCATTACTTCTCGGTTATTTGATGACAGGGACAGCCTTGTGCCTCTAGTACTTGCTCTGCTGTGAACGGGAGTCCCTCCTGCCACCTGAGTGGACACCGTGGGCGCGCAGGGGTCCAAGGGCCGGAGTGTCAGTACCACCTTTCAGCAAGCCCTTCCTTGCCCTCTGCCTTTGTGGCTGTGGCGGACCGCCCGGGGCGTCAGTCCGCGAGGAACCAATCGCTGGGCTAGGGGAAACGAAGAAGCGCCTGACCACGCCCACCCCACCAGGGGGCGATCTTCTAGCCTCAGAGGACACGGATCCCGGCCAGAACGCCCCTAGCAGCAAGGAAGGACGACACACACCCTGTCCCCCACACCACAGCCGAGGACAAGAGCAGCGGGGAGGCAAAGAGCGGTTTCAGCGACGCTGAAGGAGACTAAAGCAACGAGGCTCACAGCGCGGACCCTGGGTCAAGTTTCTCACCCCTTTAGAACTGCGACTTCCAACTTTTCTCATCTCGTGGCACACATACACTAATTGCCAAAATTCTGCAGCACACACAAAATATATTTTCTGGCAATCTGACAAAAAGTAGGTATAATTTTGATTAATTCACACCGACGCTACTGTGTATTGGCTGCTGTCACTTTTTAATTTGGCAATCTAAGGGGAAAGAGGTCACAGCGCCCCTGCGTAAACAGTCAGGCGTTGCGTGTGCGCACGGTGGCAAATCGCCGCTTTCGAGTTCCCAGAGGTGCCCCACCCTGACCCCCCTGCCACGCACCTCAGGTCCTGGCACCCCCTTTCCTCTCCGGCCCCCAACCACCCCCTCACTATCTAACCCGCTTCACACCAACCCAGACCTCGGCTAACCCAAGGCCGTGGTCCCGTCCTCGCTCTGGCCTCATTCCCCTTCCTCGCCCCCCGAGCCCACTCCGTTTCTCGGTTGTCCGCCATAGCCAGGCGCAATTCCCACCTCCACGAAGGCGCCCCACGGCCCCAGCCCGGCCCCCGCCGCGCCTTGGACTCACTGGACAAGCCCACCCTCGCAAAGACGAGGCAGGGCCCGCGCCGTCCCAATGGAGGAGGAGAACTCTGGCGGAGGAAGTACCCAGCCCGGCGGCGCTCAAGGCCGCTGCGCACCTGACAGCGCGTCTTCCAGCCGCGGCCCGGCCTGGACGCCTCCTTGAGTTCGTAGGCCCGGCGCCCAGCCCCGCGGACGCACGGCTGCTCGCGCGAGCGCCGCTTCACCACTCCGACCGGGGAAGCCCCAGCCACGCCCGCCACGAACTCTGGGAGTCCCACCGCAGCGGCGGCACCGAGTCCGGGCCGTGAGACCCGGCCGGACCGTCCCATGCACCCAGCCCACGGGGGCGCGCGGGCCGTCGGAACGCGGCCCCATCGGCAGACCGAGCGCGGCCCCACCGGGCCCCAAGCCCCGGATCAGACCTGGAGAGTCCGGCCACGCCTAGGCCGGCAGGGAACCTAGAGCCAGCGCTCCACACCGCCCCCTTCCGCCGTCCGCATTCCAAGCCCCCCACCAAAAATCCCGAAATGGTTCAATCCATACCAGTGGCTATTGGAGGAAACCATTTCAAGAGTGGGGGGAAATGTTTAAATTTAAAAAAGATTTCTAAGCGATTTGAGGGAAAATATAGCATCCTAAGACTCCTGAAGGAAACAGAACAAGCACTATAATTTAAAAGTTGGTTTTTCATCCGTTGGTGTTACTAAGTTGCACGCAAAGCCGTACTCAGTGAAATGTGCGGACAGGAGGCGGGGAAGCGGGGAGGCGGCCGCTGTGACTGGACCTGCGACGCTGGTGGGCGGCTCCTGGGACCTCCGTGTGGGGCGGGGCCAGAGTGCGCCAGGCCGGGCGGGAGTGCGTTCGTGCGTAACCGAGTTCCCTCCATGGTCTGTCTACGCGCCTAGGCAGTCCGGGGGAGTTTCTAAAATATACTGATTGATTCTTTAGTAAATACTTCGCAAAATCTCGGGGCCTATTAACCTGTCTGCTTAAAAGTTAACTGTTGCCCTGGCTGGTGTGACTCAGTGGATTGAGCGTGAGCCTAAGAACCAAAGGGCCGCTTGTTCAATTCCCATTCAGGGCACTTGCCAGGTCCCCCAGTAGGGGGCGCTCAAGAAGCAACCACACATTGATGTTTCTCTCCCTCTCTCCCTCCCCCTATCTAAAAATAAATAAATTTTTTTTTTAAAGTTAAGTGTTACAGCTATCCGCGCACAATGTACTGTAGGTCCTTGGAATTAAGAGATTACGACCCGCGCTCGGCTGTGTGCCCTTCACCCAGAGCCAGTTGCCCTGGCTGGGCAGGGTGTCCAGAGCGTGGTTTTTCTGAAGCATTGGGAAAGAACGTCAGCCATCCTAAAGCAGAAATAGCAGAAATGGGTGTCTGTGTTGTTTCTTTAAATCGCCGGGGTCACTTTCTCTTTGAATATTCGTGTTATGATGAAGAGAGGACATGAGAAAAGGATGAAATTGCAATTTGTTTCCCGCCGCCTTTTACCGGTTAAGGAGTAGGAGTGGAATTAGGTTAGGCATTGCCTTTATAGGGTTAATTATTCTTACCAATCCAATTCCTCTTGATAACGGACAGCACAAACTTCACACAGGGGTGGGCAAAAGTAGGTTAATAATAATACAATAAGTCATAATGCAAGAATAAACTGTTTTGCTACTCACAACTGTAAACCTCATAGACACAACAGCACAGCGATGACCAGAGGGAAAGGTGTGGGGAGGAGGTAGGAAAGGGAGATGAATGGTGAGAGAAGGAGCCTGAACACAGGATACAGTGCACAGATGCTGTTAGAGTTGCAACCTTGAAACCTACATAATTTTATTAACTGATGTCACCCCAATAAACTCAATAAAGAAAAAGGTAAGAAAGACAAATACCATATGGTTTTACGTATACCGGGGGGACCCAAAAAAAGTGAATCATCTTTTGGAGGGCAGGCCCCTTGTAGTATACAGGCTTCCCACACTGGGTGAGTTCTAGGGACCCGTCTGCATCAGTGCACCAGCTGGCGTTGTTAGAAGAATGCGTTCCACTTCAGTGAATTTTTTTTGAAGACTCCTTCAACTCATTTGCCCATTTCATCATGGGTGATTTACAAACGCACCTGCCCCCACCACATTGAGTGTTCAGCAGTTTTTGAACACAAACAGCATGACCCCTGTGCCCCACCCTCTCTATTCACCCCATCTCGCTGAGACACTTTTTTTTGTTTGTTTCCCCAGGTGAAAAGAGTCCTCAAAGGGAAACATTTGCTGATGTGGAAAGGTGAAACAAAAAAATGTCAGAAGTACTAAAAAGGCATCAAAACCAATGTGTTCAAAGACTGTTTTGAGCAGTGGGGGAAAAAATGTCTCAATAGGTGTATTGCATCAAATGCAGTACTTTGAATGTGACTGAAGTTTAAACATGTAAGAATACACAATTTCTTATAAATAAATTCCATTTTGGGGGTGCTCTCTCGTATATGGACTCTAAAAAACACAATAAATGAACACAGAAACAGTCATAGATATAGAGAACATTTTGATGGATGCCAGATGGGAGGTGGGTTGGGGAACTGGGTGAAAAGAGGAAGGGATTAAGATGTGCAAATTGCCAGTTGTAAAATCAGTCACGGAGATGTAAAGTGTAGCATAGAAAATATAGTCAACAATACAGGGTGGAGCAAAGTAGGTTTATAGTTGAGAGTACACAAAATTCTTTCTTGTATTATTATTGTATTACTTTCCATACAAACTGTAAACTTAATTTTGCCCCACCCTGTATTGTAGTAAGTGTGTATGGCTTCAGATGGGCACTAGACATATGGAGTGATCACTCTGTAAGTTATATAAATGTCTAATCACTATGTTATACACCTAAAACTAACATAATATTGTATGTCAACTGTAACTGGAAAAAAAATTTAAATTATTTTAAAACAGAATAAAAGATTTCTTGATGCTTTTCTGCCTTCCTACTACTAAATCAAGAGGCTTAATTGAATAGGTACTGATAGCTGTGCATCCAGGCTGACAAGTGCTTTAGGGACACCTGTTGCCAAAGTCTTCTTGTGCAATTTCTTGTAGAGGTGTTTACATATGCCTCCACCAACCTACAGTTTCACGCAGGTACAGAATACAGTTTGGCTTTATCTTTCAGTCAAATCACCATGTTACTGAATCAGTTTCCAGCTTCAGGAAAAGGAGGTATGTTTCATTTGTAAGCAATTGGATCTAATCTTTTTAATCACACCGCATTATTTTAAGGGTAGACTCCTTGTTATAAAAAATAACCTAGGCTTTCCTTTGTCCGAACGACCAAGACTATGCTCCATGTTTTCAGGCGTGTTTGACAGTGTGGGGTGTGCCCGGCTGCTGGAAGGCAGCAGACAATGGGTAATAATCTCAGAAGGTGGGACTCACGTACACCCTCTAAGTCAATTCAAAGTTTTAGGTCATAGACCATTTTAGACAGTTTCAAAGTTTTAGACAGTCAACTCTGCATAAAAAGTGTCCATCCAGTTGCAAGCAAGAGCTATTAGTGGTAGTCTAGTATTTTCCCTTAAAAAACACACTATTGTTAATTCAGCATTGTTAACACAGCAATTTTAGAAAGCTTTTAAAAATTAGCCCCTCCCCCAATGAGAATTCAACTGATAGGATTTTTGTGTTTTAATGTAATACTCACTGCTTTTAAGTTACCAAATGGTTTCCTGTTAGTCTAATAACAAACTTTAATAGTTTACTATGCAAAAGTTCTCTGGTCTCAACTTTTGATTTTAGGAATCAGATAGGAAAGGAGGCAGATAGGATTTTCTTTGTTCACCATCATTAGGTAATTCAACTGCCTAAAAAAAGGTAGGCCGCCTAGTTTTCCTGCTCACAAATACCAGATCTGACGTTCCAGCCCTTTACTTTCTCGGGGCCCCCACAAGTGCTCGGACTTCTGTGCAGACGTTCTCTTCTACAGATTGGCTACCATTTCAAGCTGCAGCCCAATCAACTTAGAACTTACAAACCCCAGGGAAGGAGCGTGGGGAGACTCGGGGAGGAGGGCCCTCAGAGGAAACCACTGCTCTCCCAACCGCTCCTGACCTCATGGTCTTGGACTGAGAGGAGCCTCAAATTAAGGCCTGACAGCTTTCACGCAGGGTGGCCACGTGACACAGTTGCAGGCTATTAGATGTAAGCACAAGTCTGCGGAGCTCTCCTGGGGACCTTTCCCAATACAGGCACTGACCCATCCTACTTCATGAGCCATCTCTTGGATTAGACTGTAGGTAAGACACATGGAGGTGCAAAGGCCATCTTGAAACCATGAATGAGAAGTATGAACTAAAAGCGAACATTCTAGAGGCTGAAGAGGTCAAGTTAAATGAGCCAGGGTACCTGGAGGCTCCGATCCTGCATGCCTCCCCCAGACCACTTGTATTGAGAGATAAACAAATGACCAATTGTTTTAAAAAAAATCACAGACCCCAAAGTGAATCTTTGAAAAGCAACTGATCAATACAACTTATAGATTGGCATAGAAACAGGAGGGAATTGAACAAGGCAGGTCTACCAATGGACACCAGTAATAGTTCAGCATACCTAAAAACCTGTCTTAAATTACCCTTCTGCACAATTATTTGCTATAAAAGTACTTGACCCTTAGGTAAGAGAGTAATTATTCTCTAAGGCTAGCTGGTATCTTTCACGGTGTAAAAAAGTTACATAAACAGCTGCTTTAAATGGGGCCGGAGCTGCCACACCAGAGGAGCTGCCTTGCACAACATGCCTGAAACCTTGGAAGGTTAAAGCAGGGCAAATAACCTTGGGACTGGGCCTAAGCAACATGGGGTCCCAAAGAACTGTTTGCAAGGATAACAAGAAAGCAGATATTAGGACTATAGGACTGATGGCTATGAGACCGAAATTAAAAACCTTTAGAACTAGCATCGCCAATGTTAGCTTACCTGCACCAGTAGAAATGTCTTACTTCTATTGACATTGTCTTTAATTCACAATTCATACTGTCGCTACAATGCATGTCAATTCGAATCATAAAGAAATAGCTTCTGCCTTGTGGACTCTCCTAGTTTTCATTTTATTTTATTTTTAAGGCAACTGATAATAAACTTTAGATCCAAATCTTCCAAAAGTTTTTAAAATCTAAGTATTTCTGTTCAAAATGTTTTAAAAAAACTTTTCAGTTGGGAAAAAAGTGATACAAAGACACGTCAGTGTTCGAGTAATTTAAAACAAAAAGGTAGATTTAATGCAGTAACAACATTAATCTGAGGATAAATAAATCCACAACAGACTTTAAAGTTTGATTTTTTTTTTTCCTTCGCAGAGAGAATAGTTTTCTGAAAGCACACAGGACTGAAGAAGCCAACACAAACTGGAATTCCCTCCTGACCAGGTGAAACAGGCCTGGTCCTCCCTGCTGCCCTCCTAACACTTGCTACTGGCCAAGATGAGCACTTCTCTCACTTCAATCAGGATGGCCATTTGTTTCAAGAATAACTGGATGGTTTGTTTCCAGAATCATCTTCTTGTGATCCCATGCTCTGTATAGGAAGAGAGCGAGAGAGTGTATTTCTGTTTGCCCTTGTCCCACAAGCACACATGGGCCCCCTGGGGTCAGGCCCCTATGTCTCCGTGTGCAGAACTGTCCTGCTGCACCGTGGAGAGGAAGCTATTCCAGGTACCCGCTATGTGTTCTCTAAGCAACTTCCAGTCTGTAGGCTGAAAATGCCCTCATCAGTCTCTGTGAACTTAGTGATAAAAGTTCTCCAGAACTCCTGGCAAATGAACATTCACCCTGAAATTGAGTCCACATTCCTCCTCCTCTTCCACCCACCCCACTTCTCGTTAAGGAGGGGAATCTGAATCAATCACCTTTTGCACAAACTGGGGGTTCACGGTGATCTCCTGGTCCATGGCCTTCAGCCGCTCGTCCAGCTCTATGCACTTCAGCATCTGTGTGACAGACACGTTCAGGGTGAGAGTTAGCAGGTTTAGGTTCACAGCCCCTTGACCTGAATCCTTGGGGCTACCCTGGTTTTGGAGTCAGAATTTTTGAATTCAGAAATTTAATACAGTATAAGTACTGTGCATTACCTAACATCCTAGTAGGATCTAGGGTAGCACCCCATAATCAAACATATTATCATTTGCAGTGAAACCTAAAAACATTCACACTAAGTACAACAAATAAAGACTATAAATCATTTCAGGTGACATTTACCATCAAATGAGTTACCAAAAATCACTTAGTTTTCAAGATTTTTTTCTGATTTTGAATTGCAAAAGGGGTTGTGGAAGTATACTATGTATCTCTTCTGTGTTTGGTTCATTTCCTTAGGCAGGGGTAAGAAACAGAGACCACCCACACAACTCCAACTCAGGCCAGAGCCCAGAGTGGCCCTCAGAGCAGCAAGGCCTCAGAAGCCACAGGGGCAGCTGCTCTAAGGCCCATGGCTGCCGCCCAATCACGGTGTCAGGTGTCTTTCCTCCTTCATCCTACTCTTGACGCCATTGTTTTCTGACCTCCTGGCCTGGAACTCTGAGCACATGTCACCACAGAGACAGACTCTACATTAGAGTTGGCAGCTGGGTGTGGATGAAATTACAGTAATCATAAGATGTTCCTGGAAGCTAGTTGAGAACTACCTGTATGTAAAACTAAAATTATCCTGGAGCAAAGGGACAGTATTTCAAATACAACACCTCAAACATCAATCAAAACAAATGAACACCGGGCACTCGAACTTACCTCCTGGTCGATGTTGTGGAGCATGGCCGGGTTATTGTACTTCTCAGGGTTATCGTGGAAGCTGACCATACCGTCCTTCTGGTTGATGCTGGCGAAGATTTCGCCATCTTCTATCTACAACAACAACATCATCATCATCAGGAAAACAGATGAGACCTGAATATACGTGAATCGACGGTGCTTCAATACAATGAGGGAAAGCACAAAAAGCAGTAAGTACATACATAAATTTGTGTGTCTATTTTTAAAAGCACCAACTGTTTATTCAACAGGTATTTACTGAATACCTAGTACAGTCTAGACACCATTAGTGATGCTATGGAGTGCAAAACTGACACTCATAAAAACCCACACCTTTAATTTTTTAATTTGTATTTTATTTTACATGTGAGGTAAAAGTCACATAATGTAAATTAACCATTTTTTAAAAAAATTTTATTGTTCAATTACAGCTATCCCTTAAATTAACCATTTTAAAGTGAACAAGTCAGTGACATTCAGTACATTTGCAGTGTGTGAGCGCCACTTCTCTCAGTTCCAAAACATTTTCGTCACCCTAAAGGAAGCCCCACACAGGGCGGTGGGGGTGGAGGAGGTAGTTACTCCCAATTCTCCCGCCCATCCTCTCAGCTCCTGGCAACCACAGTCTACTTCCTACTCTCTGGATCCGCCCCTTCTGGGCATTCCTATAAATGGAATCATACAATATCTGTTTTTCATGTCTTGTTTCCCTTAGCACAATGCTTTCAAATTGCCCTTGTGTCTTTAAACATTAATTTCTTTATATATAATTTACATAGCCTTTGCATTAAAAAAAACTGAAATGCTAACACGTTTTTGTTTCACCTCTGTAGAAATTAGTTTCTGGTCCTTCAAGAAAACTTTTCTGCCAATGCTGATTCCAAGGTAGTTTCAAGGCCTATGCTCTTTCTTTGCATCAGTGACTGCGGGCTTATTTGATTGGTCCAAATTCTGTCCACAAAGTTAAAAAGTGAGAAGCCAAGAAAAGTCGCAGACATGTGTTGTTATTCCTAATGAACTGATCCACAGCATGAGAACACCCAGTCTGTTTGTTACCAAGCTCCCTGCAGTGACCTCCTCTCTCCAACCTTGGAAGGGAGAGATGCAGTTTAATGGTACAGCAGCCAGCCCAACCATGTCAGACAAAGAGCTGCCTCTTTAAAAAGGGAACAGAACAGATCCAAATGAAATGAAAGCCCAGGTTCACTACAGAGAGCCTTTTGTGGTAACTAGAATTAGAAACAACCCCATGTTAATCTGATGAGAATGGAACCCTGAAAATGCATGAACTAAAACTACATGTAACACTGTGTATGAATCTCATAATGTTGAGCAAAAAAGCCAGATCCCAGAAAGTGTATACTGTATGTTTCATATTATATTTTAAATAAAGCTCAAAAACAAAAACAACTAAGGTAGGATGCCAGGAGTCAAGATGGTAACAGCCTTCCTAGCCAGGAGCAGGAGGGACGCTGGCACGAGGTGTCCTAGGGTCAAGTGAGGTGTTGGTGCCACAGGTGTCTTCACTTTGGGAAAATGTAATTAGCTTGCACTCTGGAGTACTTTTCTTTATGTGGGTTATACCTCAGTAAAGTGTTCACTTAAAAAATACCTAATGTACAATCTGAATAGGGTGGCACCTATTACATAAATTTAATCAATAATTAATAGCCTTCCAAAACAAAGCACCGGTCCCACAAAGGCCCACCAGTGCACTCTACTGGACAAGGAAGGGAGCAGTAAGGCCAGTCTCTTTCGGAGAGCAGACGCAGAGGGAGCACAGCCCCTCTCAGGCCATGAAGCCAGCATCACCCTAATACCAACTCCAGAGACATTACAAGAAAATTGTACCATTTTCTCTCATGAACATAAATAGAAAAACACTCAACAAAATATAAGCAATTCCAACAATATGTAAAAAGAATTATACACCAAAACCAAGTGGGATTTATCCCAGGTGAACAAGGCCTGTAAACATGTGAAAATCAATTAATGAAGCTCATCATGTCAGCAGGCTAAAAAGATCATGATCAAACCAACACGCTAACAGAAAGCATTTCATAGAATCTGATATCCACTCATGATAGAAACTCCTAGGAGACAGGGAGACAGGGAGACTTCCTCAACTTGATGAAGAATATAAAAACCCTAGAGCTAGTATCATAGGGTAAGAAAACTGAAGTTTCCCCACAAAGATCAGTGACTAGGCATCACACCACTCCTTTTCAACACTGTACTGGAGCTGATACAGTAAGACACGTAAAGAAAATAAAAAGTATATGGATTGTGAAAGAAGAAATACAACCGTCTTTGTTCACAGTTGTAGTTCCACTCAGAAAATCTGGAAGTATCCCCACCACTGAACACTCCTGGAACTAGTAAGCAATTACAGCAAGGCTGCAGGATACAAGGTTCATCTACGAAAGCCACCTGCTTTCCTGTATACCAGCAATGAACAAGTGTAATTTGAAACTTAAAACAGTACCATTTACATTAGCATCCCTCCCCCCAAATATGAAATATCAGGAACACACCCAACAAATATCTGTAACATCTATTGAGGAAAACTAGAAAAGCCTGATGAAGAAAATCAAAGAACTAAATATTGGGTGGGCCAAAAAGTTCATTTACTTTTTTCGGTACAATGGCTCTAGTAGGGCGTAGTTGTCTTCAACTTCTTCCGAAACAATTTTGTTAGACTGTACTGTGACAGCTGTCATGTCAGCATACATTCTGAAAAAACTAATCAACATTGGTGAATTTTTGTGCAGCCATTTTAATATTGAAGGTGGAAGAAGATATGCAACACTTTTGGCATATTGTGCTTTATTATTTCAGGAAAGATAAAAACACAACTGAAATGCAAGAAAAGATTTGTGCAGTGTGTGGAGAAGGTGCTGTGACTGATAGAACATGTCGAAAGTGCTTTGGGAAGTTTCTTGGTACTAGTGACATCTTGGCCAAACAATCCTTTGCTGTGGGTCTCTCTTGTGTATTGGAAGCTGTTTGGCAGAACCCCTGGCCTCTACCCACTAGAAGCCAATAGCGGGAGATAGCTGACATACTCAAATCAATAAAGTTATTGGTGAAAATGAAAAATGTGTCTTTATTTTAAGGAAAAAATGAAATGAACTTTTTGGCCAACCCAATAAATTGAGAGCTATTTCATGTTCATGGATAGGAAGATAATGCTGTCAAGATGTCAATTCTTCCCAATTTGATCTATAGATTCAACACAATCTGTCAAATTCCCAGCAAGTTATTTTATAGATATTGACGAACTGATTCTAAGGTTTATGTGGAGAGACAAAAGGACACAGAAAAAGCCAACACAAGATTAAGGAGAAGAACAAAGCTGGGAGACTGACGCTGCCTGACCTTAAGACTTATTATAAAGGAAAAATAACAAAAAAAGACTTATTATAAAGCCACAGTAATCAGGACAGTGTGGTACTGCCCACCCCCGCAACCCCCCAAAAGACAAATAGGTCAAAGGAACAGAACTGAGAGCCTAGAAATAGACCCACATAAATACAACCAGTGGATCTCTGACAAAGAAGCACAGGCAATACAATGAAGCAAAGACAGTCCTTTCAACAAATGGGGCTGAAACAACTCTGGATACAGAAAGTGAATCTAGATACAGGCTTTACCCTTTTCACAAAAATTGCCTACATGTACAACACAAAACTAGAGAACTCCTAGAGGAGAACACAGGAGAAAACCTAGCTTTGCAGACACTCTAACCATAGGACCCAGCCACCACACGTCCTGGTACTTGCTCAGGTGAGCCGAGCACTTATGTCCACACAGCAACCTGCACGTGGATATTTGTAGCAGTTTTATTCACAACTGCCGAATTTTGAAAGCAAGCAAGATGTCCTTTAATAGGTAAGTGCATAAACTGATATATTTAGGCAATGGATATAAAAAGAAATGAGCTATCAAGCCATAAAAAGACATTGAGGAAATTTCAATGCATACCCCGAAGTAAAAGTAGTCAATCTGAAAAGGCTACATACTGTATGATTCCAACTATATGACATTATGGAAAAAGCAAAACTATGGAGACAGTAAAAAGATCGGTGGCTGCCAGGGGCGGGATGAATAGGCAGAGCACAGAGGATTTTTAGGGTGGTAAAAATGCTCTGTATGAGCGCATAATGATGAGGATACGTCATTACCCAGGGGTGGGCAAAGGGAGGTTTACAGTCGTTTGTATGGAAAAAGACGTGCAGGCTCTATAAATAATACAAAACTAAACTCTGTGTTTTACATGCTCACAACTGTAAACCGACCTACTTTTGCCCACCCCTACACATTTGTCCAAACCCACAGAATGTACAAGAGTGTACCCTAATGTAAACTAAGGACTCTGAATGATGACGATATGTCAACGTGGGTTAATCAGTTGTCACTTATGTCCCACTTCAGTGAGGGATGACGATAATGGGGAAGGCTATGTATACATGGGGACGGGGATAAAAGGAAAATCTCTGTACCTTCCCCTCAATTTTGCTTTGAACCTCAAAATGCTCTAAAAAAATTAAGTCTTAATGAAAAAACAACCTGCCCTCATGGATCTTACACTCTAGGGCAAGATTTTTCAAGCTTGGCAGCTGACATTTTGGGCCAAATACTTCCTTGCTGTGGGTGTTCCATACACGGTAAGATGTTTAGAAGCACCCTGGCCTCCACCCACCAGCTGCAAGTAGTCTCCCTGCCGCTGTGACAACCAAAAATGCCTCCAGACATGGCCAACATTCCATGGCAGATAAAACACCCCCTGTGGATGCAGAGCCTGCCAGGCTGTCTGGGTTGGTTATGCAGTGTTCAGAATCCATTCTCCTGCCCTTTGACCCCTCAAAGCATCCCGTGAACTCCTGTGCCGTGGCTGGTGTCAGAATCACTCATGTGTCTCTTCTCACTCACCACTGAGGAGTGGGTCCCAGGGAGACCCTGTGGCTTACTTACACCCTACAACCCCTGCAGAGTTAGCAAGGTGCCCTGAGCGGATACTCTGAGGTTGTTGGTTTAGTCGCACGAGGTGTTTGTTTGGAATATATGTATGTTTTGAGGGTTAGGCTGAAGGAAAACCTCAAAACATTGGTAAATTGAATGATGGAAATAAAATACTCCACTATCACAATGGAAAACAGTTCTGTTACTCCCAATCCTGATGTGGCGGTGCATCTGACATCACAGGGGAGACCGCTAGCAGAACAACGTAGAATGCTGACTCCCCACACACGAGATCTGCCTCATGTGTGCGAAGGAGTGGGGAGTGGGGAGGTATGACTAGAAGTGATAAATGGGTATGTCAGGTATGCTGGTCGCATCTGACCTCTGAGGCTAGGTGCTGAGCACCTGGGCTCCAGCTCTTGCAACCTTCCCCCAACACTGCTTCATGCGTGGGAGGGCCCAGGTCTGGCCGCTGCCTCTCTGAGCAGACCTGTGCCAGGGACGGAAGCAGCGCCCGACCTGCACACGAGCACAAGCTCGGGACCTTTTCATGGACCAGCACGGTGAGTAGCAATGCTTTATGGCTCTTTGTATATCAAACATTTCACAAGCGTTTTAAATGATGTTTACAAAAACTGACAATGAGCACAAAGAGGAAACACTGTGTAAATGACAGGATCACTATGACTGGAGAACCCCAGAGATCATAAGGAAAAAAACCTAAGTATCCACAGGAGTTTACTTTGGGTGTTCCCCACCTCCTTTTCTTTTTATATATTTTCCATAATGAACACCTGTTACTTTTACAAAAACAGAAGTCCACTAATAAGTTTTATACAAATGAAAACAAACTTACCATGTGTAGGACATATTTTTCTGCCTCCTGTGGTCCAGATAATTGTACCCGACTTGCCATATCTTGTAACGATAGAGTTAAAAAGGTCTGAAATTTCAGAGTAGAATTAATCACAGATAGAAACAACTGAGAAAATAAATTTTATTAAATGTGTACAGAGTTCTAATAAATCATTGAAAATTTACTTTCCATTAGGGTACAAAATAATTTTTTGTTGTGAGGATGATTGGAAATTGATGAACCCAGTGGTTTTAGTCAATTTTCTAGAATGGTGACTGCTAGAAGCGTGTATCTTATACACACTCTCCGACCTGCCTGACACGACGTGTGCCAGGTTCCTCACGGTGGTGCTGTCCGCGAGAGCGGGCAGTGGGAACCCCGCGTGCCTGCCAGCAGAGGACTGGCTCAGGGCAGTGCACTGTTGTTACATTAAGTGACTACTACGGACTTGTAAAAGATTTAAAAGGTGAGAACTGTTTATGAACTAAAAAAGAATTCAAGATACGTACATCATTAAATATACAAGTGCACGCTAACATCAGTGTAGAAGAAAGGGAAAACTGCGTATGAGGGTGAGAGACAGCGAGCACTGAGAGGCAGGCACTCTCTAGGAGCGCGACCAAGGCACTGGTAGCGCTGGGTTGCCTCTGGGTGAAGAAAAATGGTTGTTGGGATACATGAGCTGGGTGGAAATTTTGTATTTTTTTAATGTTGTATTGTAAACCTATTACCAGTTAAATAAAATATATGTAAGTTCTTCAAAATTCAAAGCTAAAATGTGTAAACAAATGGACACTTGGAAGGAAACCAGCGTTTTATCACTGTTCTACTCAGGTACATGATGAAAATGCCTGTTTCAAGAACACAATAAAAGAGATTTTTTTTAAAAAGCCAGCAATATTTAGAATAATGGCATTCTCAGAGCAAGACACATTAAAACTCTCATCTTGAAAAGTCCTGATAAACCAAAGACCAAAAATAATCTACATGTACTTTAGTTGGGAGAAGAGCACCCAAGAAAATAAAATGACTGTTAATTTTTAAAAAGTACTTAAGTAGTTTAACACAAAGGAGAATTCAAAAGTGCACATTTCTAAATACATACAACTAACACTGTTCTTATTTCAAAGTAAACAGAAATTGCCACCCAGATGTCCATCAGCAGAGGACTGGCTGCATACATTAGGATCTACCCACACAACAGACTACTATGTAGTGACACAGCTAACTGTGATACAGGCTTAAGTCGCCAAGAAAGAGGTGAAGACATACTGAACAAAAATGCAGAAGACAGAATAGCATGAAGAACACAATCTCAATTACATTTATGTGGGCGTATCTACGTAAGCATAGATGGGAGACAGAGAAGAGGAATCTTGAAAATTGCCAATCGAAGCGTTAACATGGAGCAGACTTAACCTGCATGGATGTCCCCTTGTCCCTAGCTGCCTTCCAGACAGCAACGCTACAGGGTTAGGCTCTTGTCACCAGCATGGACACACGGTTTACCTGATGAGACTTCTGAAAAAGCTTTTATTTTCCAAGTCTGAATGAGAAAGAGACATACATGGCTAGAAAATCCTTTGCTTTGCCCTGGCTGGTATGGCCCAGTGGATTGAGTGCCAGCCTGTGAATTGAAAGGTCACCAGTTCGATTCCCAGTCAGGGCACATGCCTGGGTTGCAGGCCAGGTCCCCAGTAAGGGGCACATGAGAGGCAACCACACATTGATATTTCTCTCCCTCTCTTTCTCCTTGGGGGGGGGGGGGGGTATTCCTCCCCCCTCTCTAAAAATAAATAAATAAATAAAATCTTAAAAAAAAAAAAAATAAAATCCTTTGCTTCCCCCCTCCTATTCTTCTGGCATAGGGACTTAAAAGCCCAAAAGTCTAAAGGCCACCATCAGAGAGTCAGACACGCCCTTTGATGACACCGTCCCTGCCCGCCAGCAGCCATAGAGGCTCTCCTCCCTGTCCCCAGGCAGTGCTCATCGCCCAGGGGACCCCAATCCACCAGGAGTCAGCACATGTGAGATGGGCTTTTCCTGTCTGTCTGGTCGAACTCATCCAGAACAGAAAACCCTACTTTCCTACACAGACTTCTCCAAGTACAAACATATTCCTAAGGGAACTGGTGGTAGCCTGCTTCACAAGACAGGTGACAGCTGATTTTTGCAGTGACGCCTCCTTATTAGATTCCTTAAGTTCTAATTCATTTAACATTTACTTGCCTTTTTGCAATTTAACATTGCGAGGTACACCATATTTTAACCTTGGTAATATTTTGATTCTTTTACTTGCACCTCAAGTACTAAACCCAAATGGGGTGCAACTCCTTCTTAAGGGCTACTTCTTGATGGTGAACCAGGGATTTCCTTAGGGTGGTTTTGCTGGCACGGGGACCAAACAGAAAATTTCGTGGGAAGAATTAGGCTGCTTGTTACCTTGAGTCCCTTCGACCCTAGCCTTTTTTTGCCTGTGGGTCAAGGTGGTTTTTCTCTGGCTGACAGGTTACAGTCATTTTTAATCTTTCTTGAGTTGCTTTCTTTCACAGTCTTTATTTTCATCTTAGAAATTAACTTTTTATTAATCCTCCAATTTCCTTATGTTAGCCAGGAAGCTGTAGTTACTTTCTCTAGTCTTCATGAGTTTCCTTTCCTTGTTCAGTGACCACTTACTCACCTTCTTTCCTCTCCCCTTGTGTGGCTTCCAGCCTGCACGACAGGCTCCCACTCACCACTGTCTTCTCTGGCTCCTCACACTGTCAAGCCCACCATCCCTCCCCTCCCCTGCACCCAGAACCCAGTGGCCCTCCCTGTAACACCCACAGCTATTCTTGCTCCTCTGCTGCCGCCACTGGGCAGAGGGAACGCATGGAGACAGCTTCCCCGCGTTCTCCCCAGTTGCAAACTGCTCCCTGACCAGACCACTTCTAAGGAGAAAAACCAATCCTCTCTTTGTTTACCCTGCTCTCACCCAGTTTCCGATTCCTTGTAGTATATGCCTTCCTAGCTCACATGGGATTTCATATTTCCTTTACACTCTTCTATAGCCAAAAAACATCCAGTTATTTTAGAACTGACTTATCTTCTACAGTTCAAATGCACTTTAGCACATTCACCTCTGGCCTCAACAGTCACGGATGTCTGTGCAGCACTGTGTGCAAACACAGGTGAGCACAGTCTGAGGCTCCCAGGCTGGCCACAGGGACCGCACCTGCCCTGTGAAGTTCATTGCCGACCTGCCCACGGAACTGTTAGCCTCCCTCGGGCTACCTTTCTCCTACCTGTCTTCCTCTTCACCTGTTCCTCTTAAAAACCCTGCTCTAGCCCTAAAAAGACCAAAAGGTATAAATCAAACTCTTAAGACATTGGTTGCGAGAGCTCCGGCTTAGAAACCCTGCTGTACTTCATCACTGTCTGTTTCTTCACCACTGGGAAGGAAAAGAGAAGGGGGAGTCCCGGGAGTCAGGAGACGGCACCTGAGGGCAGCACTTCCTCACCTTGGTTAGCCTTTGAATATTCTTCTTGTAGAGAGAGGACAGGCATTGCTTCACCAGTCCCATGTTGTTATCACGAGTAAAAGTTTCGCTGTGCTTATTCACCAGGTTGCGGAGTTCTGAGGGATTATTGGTTGAATAAACTTGTGCTAACTCATGGTAGGCATTGCTAAGTGGCTAAAGGTTTGAAGGGGGGAAGAAATCAAATTAAAACGTTACAGGAGTAAAATTTGTATAGGAAGCAAAAGAAAACACGGTGCTATATTTTGAGCAAGTACATTCAATATCTTTGTCACCTAACAAACTATAACTTACCCAACAAATGCCAGGTGTTTTTTTTGATTTTTTAGAGAGAGAGAGAGAGAGAGGGAGAGAAACATCCATCTGTTGTTCCATTTATTTATGTATTCATTTGTTTATTCTTATATGTGCCCTGACCAGGGATTGAACTTACAACCTTGGTTTATTGGGACAATGCTTCCACCAACTGAGCCACCCAGCCAGGGCTCCAGATGCCTACTTTTTAAGACCAAGGACAGAAATTCACTATGACATAATTTACTGTTGAAAAAAACTCTGTGGTACAGAACAGATAACTGCACAGCAGGTGACAGTGTGCTGCATTTGGTAAAGGCATGCACAGCTTTGCTTTTTCCTATCAGTGGCTTGTTTTGGTTTGTTCTTTTCTCCTATTGGAAAGAAGGCAGAATTTCCACCCTTCTCAACTCTCTCTTGCACTCCTACACACACATACACCTCCCCAGGTGCCATGGGACAATCTGCTCCTTTCGTTAAGGAAGGAAGACAGGAACAAGAGGACTAATGGTGGCTGCGGGCCTAAAAGAGCCTGAGCTGCTCTAGACATTTTATTTTATACACACTATCCTGTATTTTAAATGTTAGCCTGTCTGGTGTGGCTCAGTGGATTGAGCGCTGGCCAGCAAACCAAAGGGTCACCGGTTCATCTGATTCCCAACCAGGGCACATGCCTGGTTTGCGGGCCAGGTCCCCATTTGGGGGCGCTCAAGACAACCACACATTGATGTTTCTCTCCCTACCTTTCTCCCTCCTTTCCCCTCTCTAAAAATAAGTAAATCTTTAAAAACATTAAGAAATTGGGACAGCGGTCCAAAAGAATGGGGAGTAGTCATGAGCACAGGCATAAATTGGATTCAAACCTGTATTTCTATTCTTGAAGTCTGTGCTCTTTTCACCGTTTATGATTATCATCATAAATAAACTACTCACATTTATGAATTATGCCATTTTATAAAAGCATTCCTTCTAAAACAGGGAACCCTAAAGGAACCATGAGTGTTCTCCAAAGTGATCTGAGAATGGCTGCCCTGAACCTGGCCTGCCTCTCAGTCCTCCATGGGATGTTAACGGCCTTCTGCCCATCCCCTGGTTTGTCACCAGGCAGCCTAGAGACCTGAGAACCACAACAGGGCTCTTAGGTGAAGGAGCCCATTTGACTTTGTCCAACAAGACAACATAAAAATTTCATCAGGCCCAGCCAGTGTAGCTCAGTTGGCTGGAGGGTCGTCTGGTACACTAAAAGGTGGTGGGCTCGATTCCTGGTTGGGGCACGAACTTAGGTTACAGGTTCGATCCCCAGTTGGGATGCGTGTGAGAGGCAACCAATCGATGTTTCTCTTACATCAGTCTTTCTCTCCCTCCCTCTCTGGAATCAATAAATATATATAAAAATATTTTTTAAAAAAATACTCTCATCAGGTAGATTTTCAAATTGATACCCTAAAATCTCAGTTTTGTGCAGGGACAAACAGGATAAAATTATTATTGAAATGATTGTGACCTCATAATCTTTTGAATTTTCAAAGTTTTTAAAACCATGAGCATGTCTCATGTATATTTCAAAATATTTTTAAAAAAGTTAATTTATTTTTTTAATGTGGTCCCAAAGCTGGGTTCTCGGCAAAAACAAAAGTCCAGTGCACAAAACTGTATGTTCATATGGGAGCTATCGTAAGATTTTCCAACACTTGGGCAAATAGAGAGTTTGACAACATCAGCAATGCTTTTTCAGTATTTTCACTACATTATAGTAAGTTTTAAAAAAAATCAAGCCTTATTGGAGATTAAATACCTAAGCTATAATTACCCAGAGAAAAACTCTGAAAACATATTCCAGAGAAACAGTCTGTCCCTATTAGGTGATCGGAAGGTGTATGAACTGGAGTGAAGCAGAGATTCTGCCAGAACTGCTGCTCCTAGCAGACATTTAACAAATGCCAGGTAATTTGAAGCTGCTGGGAGAGCTAATAATAAGACAACATAAATTTACAGAACTATGTATCATTCCATTTTCCTTGTGGACTTAAGAAATCAGTTTTATTTTAAAAACTCACCTTAATGAATCTACCCACAATTTGAGATGTATATTTTGGTAGCTGTTGTACTTTTCCAAGTAATATCAAAGAAACTAGAATATACTTTTTATATGATTCCAACATGATATGACTGACCGCCATGGCAGGGGTAGTTATAGCCTGAACAAGAGAAGAAGGTTTCACGTGAAGTTAGCACACCATAGCAGGGAGGAACCATCAACTGCATGTACTGCTTTAATTTTAAAAATTACTTACATTAAATGTCCTGTTTTTAAATATCTTTACTGAGATACAATTCACATACCATAAAATTCTCCCTTTTAATGTATACAATTCAGTGGTGTTGGTATATTCAGAGCTGTGCAACTATCACCACTATCTTATTTTGGAACCTTGCCATCCCCCTAACAAAAGAAACCCACACCCATCAGCATCACTCCCCATTCCCTCCTCCCCTCAGTCCCAAGCAACTGTTACTCTACTTTATGTCTCTATGGATCTGCCCATTCTGGACATTTCATGTAAACGGCATCGTAAGTACATGGTCATTTGTGACTGACTTCTTTCACTTAACATGTTTTGTAGGTTCATCTGTGTTACAGCTTCAGTACCTTATTCCATCTCATGGGTGGATAATATTTCATTGTATGGCTGTACCATATTTTACTCAGTCCTCAGTTGATGGCCATTTGGGTTGTCTCAGTCTTTGGCCACTATGTGTGGACATTTGTCTTTATTTCTCTTGGGTATTTATTCCTAGGAGTGGAACTGCTGGGTTACATGGTAGCTCTATGTTTAACATTTTGAAGAACTCCCAACTCTTTTGCAAAGTGACCACACTATTTTATAATCCCACTGGCAATTATGAGGGTTCCACATTCTCCACATCCTCATTAACACTTACTAGTACCAGCCATCTCTTTTTAATCTTAGCCCTCCTAGTGAGTGTGGACTGGTGTGTCATAGTAGTTTTGATTTGCATTTCCTTGATGACTAATGATGATGAGTATCTTTTCATGTGCTTACTGGCCATTTGTGTATTTTCTGTGGAGACATATCTATTCAAATCCATTGCTCGTTTTAAATATTAGGGGTTTTTATTGTTGAGTTGTAACAGCTCTTTGTATATCCTGGATAAAAGTCTCTTATCAAAAATACGATCTGTAAATGTTTTTCCGTTTTGTGGCTGCCTTTTCACTTTCCTTCACTTGGATTTATGAAGGTTAAGAAGAACTGAAAACCATCATATCCACTCAGCCCAATACTTCATATCAAAGCCGAAACCACCGAGCACTGACTGCACCTCTTTGAGATGCCTCTACAGACACAGTCCCATTAACACAGAAGGGTCCCTGCTGCAGCACTGCTTTCACAGTGACTTAACAGAGTCAACTGACAGTTCCGCCCATCGAGATAGTAAACTAACTAGGCTGTGTGATATGAGAAGATTAAGATGTTTCTTTCACCTTTGGCTTTATACAATGCTGTACTGAATTTTTTTCACCAAGTATGCCCTTCTTTGAGAACTTTTTTGAAGCAGTAAAAAACATGTTTCACCTTCTGAAATTAAGGTGAAATATCAATATACCATCTACAATTGCATGCATATCATTAACAAACTATACAAATGATCCCTGAAAGTATAGTCTTTGCACACATATCATTAAAAGACAATGGCATGACGGAGACTAACACTAGACAATGCTTGTCATTAGGGGAAAGTCAGGGACTAAGTATATTTGAGGTAAAAGGCTTCCATCTATAAATATAAAAAATGTTTTTAATAGTTCAACTATGCGTGATAGAAATATTTTTCTACGTACGTTGTACATTTCCTGCCTCGGTGTGCTGATCAGTTATTACAGTGGCCCGCACAATGATAACGCACTCAGTGGCTATGAAGCGTGTGTTTATCGCTGCCTGAAGAACTCAGATTACTGACTGTGTACTCTTGAAGATTTTGCCCAACTACACACATCCTTTAATGACACCAGCACCTTCTGGTGAAGATTTTCTCGAGATTCACCTTTCTCGAGATTCTCTTGGTAGTACTTGTCAACCTCCATTCACTGAGGCAATGCTCAGTCACAGATGTACGTCTGTGTTATTCATGTGTTAGCATTTACACTAAACTGTAAGGTTTCAAACTGAAGGTTTGAAATATCCTTTATTACTTTAACATAGGCTACGACTAAAATAATAACAAATTAACTTCCAACAAATTTATCTTAAAACGCTAGTACTAGCCAGTACAGGTAGTGTAAAAGTCGGTTTATAGTTGCTCGTGTGAAAATTAATAAAGTCTGGCCAAGATGGAGGCATAGGTAGATATGCTTTGCTTCCTCGCACTACCAAAACAAAGAAACAACCGATTTAAAAACAAAAAATAACCGGAACTGCCAGAAAATCAAACTGTAAGAAAGTCGGACAACCAAGGAGTTAAGAAATATTCATCCAGACCAGTAGAAGGAGACAGGAAGCCAGGGAGGAGAGGACACCGGACCAGGGCGGCTGGCAGAGAGGGCAGTCCCACATTTGCATGCGGATGAACTGGGAGGAACAACTGTGGAGGGAGACAGACTCTGCAACCCAGGGTTCCAGCACAGGGAAATAAAGCCAGAACCACTGGCTGTAAAAACCTGTGGGGGTTGTGGTGGCAGGAGAAACTGCCAGTCTCTTCAAAGCCGGGAGAGAGCCAGTCAAGCAGCATTATTGCCTCTTGGGCCCCTCCCCCACATACAGCGCCAAAGCACAGCAAAGTGGGTTGCTGCACCCTGGCCAACAGCTAAAGCTCCGACCCTTACAACAAAATAGGTGTGCCGAGACAAAGAAATATGGCCCAAATGAAAGAACACATCAAAACTCCACAAAAAGCCCTGGCTGGTGTGGCTCAGTGAATCAAGCTGGCCTGTGAAACGAAAGGTTGCAGGTTCCCAATCAGTGTACACTCCTGGGTTGTGGCCAGTTTCCCAGTTGGGGGTGTATGAAAGGCAACCAGTTGATGTATCTCTTGTACATGGATGTTTCTCCCCCTCTCTCTAAAAGTAAATAAATAAAATTTTGGGGGAAAAAAAAAAACTCCACTAAAAGAAGCAAATGATGAGGAGAGAGCCAACCTATCAGATGCAGAGTTCTAAACACTGGTAATCAGGATGCTCATAAAAATGAACGAGTATGGCTGCAAAATGAAGGAAGAAATGAAGGCTACACAAAGTGAAATAAAGAAAAATATACAGGGAACCAGTGGCGAAGGGAAGGGAACCAGGTCTCAAATCAATGATTTGGAACAAAAGGAAGAAATAAACACCCAACTGGAACAGAATGAAGAAACAAGAATTCAAAAAAATGAGGAGAGGCTTAGGAACCTCTGTGACAACTTTAAACATTCCAACACCTGAATCATAGGGATGCCAGAAGGAGAAGAGGAAGACCAAGAAATTGAAAACTTATTTGAACAAATAATGAAAGAAACTTCCCTGATCTGGTGAAGGAAATAGACATACAATTCCCGGAAGCTCAGAGCGTCCCAAAGAAGTTGGACCCAAAGAGGAACACACCAAGGCACATCATAATTACATTATCCAAGATTAAAGAAAAGAGAATCTTAAAAGCAGCAATAGAAAAGGAGACAGTTACCTACAAAGGAGTTCCCACAAGGCTATCAGCTAATTTCTTAAAAGAAACCTTGCAGGCAAGAAGGGGCTGGAAAGAAGTATTCCAAGTCATGAAAGGCAAGGACCTACATCCAAGATTACTCTATCCAGCAAAGTTATCACTTAGAATGGAAAGGCAGATAAAGTACTTCCCAGATAAGGTAAACTTAAAGGAGTTCATCATCACCAAGCACTTATTATATGAAATGTTAAAGGGACTTATCTAAGAAAAAGAAGAAAATCAAAACTATGAACAGTAAAATGACAACAAACTCACAACTATCAACAACTGAACCTAAAAACAAAAACAAAAACTAAGTAAAAAACTAGAACAAGAACAGAATCACAGAAATGGAGATCACATGGAGGGTTATCAATAGGGAGGGGGTAGGAGGATAATGGGAGAAAAGGTACACGGAACAAGAAGCATAAATAGTAGGTACAAAATAGACAGGGGGAGCGTAAGAATAGTATGGGAAATGGAGAAGCCAAAGAACTTACATGTAACACCCATGGACATGAACTAAGGGGGGAATGCTGGAGGGAAGGGAGGTGCCAGGAGGAGGGGGACAAAGGACAGAAAAAAGAATGGGACAACTGTAATAGCATAATCAATACAATAGACTTAAAAACTTAAAAAAAAAAGAAAATATAGTAATTAATAAATAATAGATCAACTGTGTTTTGTGTACTCACAACAGCAAACCTACTTTTGCCCCACCCGTGTTGTAGATCTCATTTTCAAACTCTAAGTAAACCTTCAGAATATTGTATCAAATTATGTAATATGTCCTATTACATAGACCAGAGGCCATTACACAGACACAGACGATGGTGGAAGGGGTTTTTCACTGTGTACTACTTAATATCCTTTGAATTTGATTGAACCATAAGTGCTTTACTTATTAAAATAAAACTTAACAGTTGAATCTCTTCCCTAAATGCAAAGGAAGCCATAAAGGTCAAGAGATGTACAGAACTTAACTCGAATTAGGGTACAAGTGGCAAAGCCCAGGTTAGATCCCAGTCATAGTGCTCCTCCCTCCACTGCTCCTGCCCTTCAACTTCAGGACCAGACTACCACCATTCACATGGCCACAGAGAAATAGTCTTTGAAAGGACCTGCACCTGAAACTCAGAGGCCTGGACTCCAATCAGCTCCAGTTGCACAAGATTTTGATCACAAAAGTTCAAAGCAACCTTAGGGGCATTAAGAGAGATAAGATTACCTGTTCGTAAAAGTAGAGTGCTCTTTCAAAGTTCTTCAGCCCAGTATAGATCATCCCTCCATAATAATAGTAACATAAAAAGTGCTTTGCATCATAGGCGCCATTTTCTTTACAAATATCCATCATGTCCACATCAAGATATGGAAGGGCAGGCTTAAAGCATTTTGCCAGCAAACAAAGCTATAAAAAAAATGCATTAAATCGTCATTTTAATTGTACTCTGGCAAGCTTTGGCAGGAGCAAATTCATAGATTCCAGAAAGTTCCAGAAAATATTTTGTTTCATTTTTTTACATTTAATTTGTTGATTAAAATGATCTACATGTCAACATCCTACTCTGTTCTTCTCTTAAGCATTCCGAATAAATGAGCATTTCTTCTAACACTTAATTTACCTAGCACCCATTCTGTTTACAGACGCACAAACATGTGAGTCCTTTTTCTCTTTGCTGAACTAGTGGACTATAAATAGATCAACATGGTGTGATTAAAAATGGAAGTTTTTTCTTTGATTATACCTTTTCAATTTCTAAATCCTTTAGGTAAGTGTAGGGAATAGTATAACTCAAAAAAGCAAGCAGAGCCCTGGCTGGGTAGCTCAGCCCGTTGGAGCGTTGTCCTGACACATCAAGGTTGCAGGTTCAATCCTCAGTCAAGGCACGTACTAGAATCAACCAACTAGTGCATAGATAAATGGAATGACAAATTGATGTTTTTCTCTTAAAAAAAGAAAAAAGCAAGCACATGGCAACATTCAATATGTGGGTGATGGTAACATAGGTGTAAACTCTCTGAGCTGTACACTTACTATCAGAGCACTTTATATATTTTATACTTCAATCACAAAGTTTTTAAAAGAATGAAAAATAAAGAAAAAAGGAAAAAGGCACATCTTCCTTGAAACCAGAACATGTGTTTGAAATCATCCACATATCTTGTTATTCTTTGAGGATACAATCCAAATGCCCTATAGGAAGTGGTCAAACCCATATTATGGAATACTCAGCAGCTGTAAAGCACTGATATGGAATCATCTTCAAGATACGTTAGAAAAAAAGCAAGGTATATAAAAGTTCATATAGATTATTACTATTTGTATAAGGGAAGAAAATATAGACATATTTGCTTATATATCCACAAACTATCTTTGGAAGGAAAAACGAGAAACTGCTGACACGGGTCTCCTTTGAGATGTGGCGATGAGGCAGGGCAGCAGGGAGACTTCATTAGATACCCACCTTCTGCCTGTCTGATTTTGAATCATGTACAATAAAATCAGTAACATTTTAAGGTGTAAAAAGTTATATATGTCTATTCTCTGATTCCAATATTCCTCAAAAAGAAAATAACTTGGGATATTTTAAATGTCACAGCATCAATAACTCTGTTCTACTCACATCACAAGCTGACTGGGAGAGCACAGTTTGTATCCAGGAGCTGCTGAAAATTTCCTTATCACAGAACAGATGTACTTGTATATTATAACTACTAGGACCTGTCAATCTCCACCAAATTACCCTCATTTATCTAATCTGATGTCAAGCAAACCCACATCCAACCTCCCACCTCTGACTCAGTCTACCACTCGCTGGCTGCTCACCTGGCAGAGGTCGGCATGTATTGAGGTCAGCTGGTTTGTATTCATCTGCATCTTGTCTATGGCTTGCTTAAGGATGCCAATGCCTCGCAGGGGCTGTCAGAAATGACATCTCTTTCAGATAAGTTCTCAAAGATGGCAGCACATTGGATCTTATGTTGTCACTTACAAATAAAAAATAACACTAATTGATAGGTTCCTTTAAATAACAACATGAGGTTTCCATACTCTTTCAGGACTGTCCCAATTCAGTCAGAAAATGTTTTCTTAAGCCATTTCTTGTGACATTTAGAGTAATTCAGCACCACTGTCTAAATCACAAAGCTTTTTGCCCTGGCCAGGTAGCTCAGTTTGTTAGAGCAGCATCCCGATAGGCTAAGGTTGACCCTGATCCCTGGTCAGTCGGGACGCATACAAAAATCAACCAATCAATGCATCAATAAGTGGTACAACAAATCAATGTCTGTCTGTCTCTCTCTCTCTCTCAAATCAATTAAAAAGAATTCTCAATTTTAAAAAAAAGGATTTTTTACAATGAAGATAATCAAAAGCAGTATTACTTTCCCAACAGTTTATTATATTTACATCTAAACAAACAAAAAAATTTCCAAATCATTTACAACAGATGCTATCTGATCCGATGCTCAGTAAACTTAATTGTGTTTAAGGGGGCTGGCATTTTCCCTCAGGACAGTCTAGGTATCATCTGCAAATGTTCTCCAACAATATCGTCTCTTCCCTGACAATACATTACTATTGAAACAGATACCACAAGTTGTAAATGGACCATTTCTTGCCCTGATTATTAATAACAAGAACCAAACGTCAAGTGACGTACAGTTTCTGGACAGGAGATGCAACTCTAAAACAGCTGAATAACTTGGATGTAAAGTACAGCACAGGAAATGGAGTAGCCAAAGAACTTATACAAATGACCCATGACATGAACAAAGGTGTGGGGACTGCCTGAGGGAGCAGGGGTGCTGGGCGAGAGGGCAAATGAAGAAAAATTGGGACAACTGTAATAGCATAATCAATAAAATGTAGTTCAAAAAGTAAATAAATAAAATAGCTGAATAACTACATGGTTTTTTCAGTAAAGATTTTTTGACTTTTTTTAACCATCTCTTTCAAACCATAATTTATTCAGTATTCTTATAAAATACCAACCAGTTCTTTTGGTTTTCAGTCTCCTTCCAACCACTAGTCTTAAAAGTTCAATTTCAAATCAAAAAGAAACACCCAAACTATAACATGTTAATATCACAAAGATTAAAGACCAAAAAACTGTTCCAGATTAAAGGAAACAAAAGTTGTGACCCATAAACTGAGATTTTTTTTTTGTTACAAAAAAATTACCAACACAACTGGCAAAATCTGAATAAGGTCAGTGGATTGTTAAAGGATTATATCAACATTCATCTCCTGATGTTGAACTTTGTATATGTAAGAGAATGTCCTATTTTTTAGGAAATACTCATTGAAGTATTTAGGATAAGGGGCATCATGTCTGCAATTTACTTTCCAATAGCTCAGGAAAAAAAAAAGAGAAAGAGAAAAGGATAAGCAAGTGTGGTAAAATGTTAATTATCTGGAGAATCTAGGTGAAGGGTATATGGGAATTATTTATATTATTCTTTCAACTCTTTGTAAAGCTAAATTTATGCCATAATTAAAAGTTTAAAAAGTTTTAAAACAAACCCCAGCATATTACAACGTGAAGGACACCAGAACGGTAGTTCCAGGCACAGTCACAGCACCAGCAGCAGCCTCCCTGAGGCACTCCTCTTCCCTGTCCCCAGTCCTCACCCGCAGCGGGGACTAGCTGTCCTTACAGCGAAGGGGGTGAGTACTCTGAAGTGACCACATATACCTAAGTGTTAGGATGCTTGGTACTAACCTGAAACCATAACAAATTAGTTCATTGTATTTGGCAGATATTACAATAGAACTATAAATACTTGGATAACATCACTCACCTGTTTTCTTTCCATAAGGGCATTTGTTAGCTGATGGCAAAGCCCAGCAACTAGATACAATAACAAAATATTAAAAATATAAATGGCAAGACAGACAAAATACATTCAATGGAAAATAACAAAATGTGAGTAAGCTTACAAGTGTCTGTTGCATATCGAATGTGCTCCCCATTACAAGTACTGATAAAAAGCTGAACCTGTGAGAATAACGTTTCGAAGTCAGGAACACTGGGCATAGAAAACTTCACAAATCTAGAATAAAGAGAAAGAATCAATTTATCATGATATTTCACAGGGTGAAAACATAGAAGCAACCAAGGCCAGGAGTCCATCCAACAACGAGTCACAGTATTTAAAAAAATTAAGAAACAGTCTCTGAGATTCTCCTGGCCTGGCTTTCCGAATAATCACAACACAGACACAAAAAGAAGTTAAGAAAAATATGCTTAAAAAGGAACAGCTTTCAAAAAAGAAAATTCCCTTAAATAAGGCCAAGTATCAGGTCATCCTAATATTTGTGAAGGAACTGAGTATAAACTTTTAAGCAAAAATTTTTAAAAATATTTTTATTTTGAGCTCCAATGTGGTCAGGACTATTTAACTCATAAAAGCTAGTGTTGCTTTTCCTGCTCTTAAGACAATAGGCTGACCGGAACAAGGCACTAAATAAAGCTCCAGACCACATAGCAGGATACTGCAGCAGTTAGTCAAGTTAAAAATGCTGCTGTACAGGACTCTGGCGATGCTGTGGTCCATCCGGGAGAAAAAACAATCTGATGAACAGGACAGGAAGAATGAGAGGTGCTGAGAAGAGAGAGGCCTCTTATGATCCATCCTGAGTCATTTGGCAGATGCTTCCTTTCAACTGTCCATGATGAATGCTCTGAGAGGGGGTTAAAGACAGGTTTGGGGAGAGAAACCATGCAAGCTGCCACCACTCAGGCATTACTTACAAGTGAATTTAAAGCTCTTTTCTAAAATAAATAAAACCGTTGAAACTAATTTTAAAAAAGAAATGAAATGGGTATTTTTGCCTAATCACAATTTCTTCTACATCTTTCAATTTGTACTTCCAGCTACATAGTGATATTCGACTAAGTGTCGCCATACACCTATCACTGCACTTTCCAGTTGTCAAACATGTCTGAAACAATCTCATTCGGGCTTCACAATAAGCCCATAAGGCATTGTGATTTCCATTTTATAAAGAAAAATACGCAGCAAAGGGCCACATGCCTCATACCGGAAGAACATAATTCAAATCCAGGGTACTCGGAAATAAGTTCAGGGTTCTTTCTAGGTTTCCTTTTCCTGATATACAATGGTAAACACCTTATAGATTCAAAATGCTTTCATGAATGTAATGTATATATCTCACTTGATATATACATAGGATTGGACAAAAGTAGGTTAGTAATAATAATACAAAAATAAGTAATACATAAATAATACAAAAATAAATAAACACAAGGATAAACTGTGTTTTCGTGTACTCACAACTGTAAAACTGCTTCTGCCCACCCGTTTGTACATGTGAATTTATGTGTTTAAAACATACATGCTATCTGTTCTTTTAATCAGTAAACACAGGCAGTAGAAAGAGTTACCAGCCTGCACCATCCAACAGAACTTTCTGCAATGGCAGAAATGTTCTCCATCTGCCCTAACACAGGAGCTCCGGAGTATCTGCAATGTGGCCAGTACAATTGAGAAACTGAATTTTTAACTCTTTAAAACTAATTTACATTTAAATAGCCTTGTATAGCTAGTGGCTACAGTACTGCAGAGCAAAGCTCCAGGGGTGTCCAACATTTTGGCATCTTTGCACCACAATGGATAAAGAAGAGTTGTCTTGGGCCACAGGTTAAATACACTGTGACAGGTAATCACAAAAAACATCTCATAATATTTTAAGTAAATTTACATACTGGGCTGCATTCACAGCTGGGCTGCATGTGGCCCACGGACCGTAGGTTGGACACCCCTGCCACCCTTTCATTCTGACAAAGTTTCTTCTCTAAACTGTATTCTTGACCTCTACCTTTGTCTCTGGGATCCCAGTGCAAGTAAAGTCTGACCCTCACTCTACGACTTCTCAGTTTATTTATATTATTGCAACTCTCATGAAACCGTAACACCCTAATTTTAATATTAAAATACCAAGAGAAATAAGTTCTACTGCCAGGCACACAGAGTTATAAGGAACCCCAACTGAAATAAGGTCTATTTAATTTGGTCTCAAACAGCGTAAACTTGTTAGAAGAGAATTCAAAGCAATGCTGCTACTGATCACTGGTAATCTCACTCAATATATTACACCATGTCCTGTTTTGTCACTCTTCCCTATTTTTTATTTATTTTTAGACAGGGGAAGGGAAGGAGCTCATATGCGCTGCCACCAGGGATTGAACCCACAACCAAGGCATGTGTCCTGACCAGTGACCCTTCGCTCTGTGGGACGATGCACAACCAACTAAGCCACACCAGTCAGGGCTTCTCTATTTTATATTCAAGTTAGAAAATGTGGACAATCTGATGGACTATATAAAAAGTATTCACAAAAATACAAACTCCAGTGCCCATAATTGAGATGGCTACTTGTTTTTTAAAATAAATTTCAAAATTTGTATAAATACAAACAAGTTTAAAATGATAAAACAACAAAACCTAATAAGCAATGATTAGCTGGAATGACTAAAACGTAATACTACGACATGACTTTAGTTGTGCAAAAGAGTTCAATGTTGTTTATACATGGCTTACTTCCTACACCAAAAGAATTAAGTCACAAAGTGTTCAGTTTCAGACAGCATGAAACTATATAAGAAGATGCCCCTTACAAAACAGCAAGGACGCCCAAGGAGTGCTCTTGTACATCCAGAGCCCCAAGCACAGTGTCCAGATGGGATAAGTTCTTTGCAAGGAGTTCCCCACTCTTGTTGATCAGTTCACAAAGCTGAGTCATTTGCCCTGGAAAACAGGAATAACACTATGTCATTCAGTTATAGCATTAACCAAGCTAAAGGAAGTATAACCAGATTTCATACCTCAGAGCAAGAAATACCTAAAGATGATTTCTTCTATCTCCTTCATTTCAGATGAGGACCAAGAAGGGCAAGAACTGAAATGACCCCACCCAGTCTCAAAACTCAGTCTCCCATATCCCTCTGGCCTCTGAAAGTTTCTCCTTTTCCTCTATTCCCTTTTCTGGTCCCCCAAGCCAGAACTATGCACACGCTATCACTACCACTCTCAGCTCCCTCTCTGTCCAGAATGTCACCAAAGATTTAATTTTACTTCCTAAGTCTCTCAGCTCCATTCCTTTCTTTCTGCCCTTCCTTAGTTCACATCCTTATCATTTCTTATCTTAACTACATCACAAATTTTCTCAGTCCACTCTTTCCTCCAACCCATACTCCATATCAGTACCTGTGTGATCCTTCTAAAATGCAAAATTCAATCAAATTACTCCAATGGCTTTAAGAAGTCCAAATGCGCCCTGGCCGGGTAGCTCAGGTGGTTAGGGCATCATCCCAATACGCCAAGGTTGTGGGTCCAATCTCTGGTCAAGGCACATACAAGAAGCAACCAATGAATGCATAAGTAAGTGGAACAACGAATCAATGTTTCTCTCTCTCTTTCAAATGAAGAAGGAGGAGGAGAAAGGAGAGGACGGATGAGGAGGAAGGGGAGGAGGGGGAGAAGGAGGAGGAGGAGGAGGAGGAGGAGGAGGATGGGGAGGGGAAGGAGAAGGAGGAGAAGGAGGAGAAGGAGGGGAAGGGGGAGGGGGGAGGGGGGAGGGGGGAGGGGGGAGGGGGGAGGGGGGAGGGGGGAGGGGGGGAGGGGGGGAGGGGGGAGGGGGGAGGGGGGAGGGGGGAGGGGGGAGGGAGAAGAAATAAAAAGAAGTCCACATGTCTCAGCCCAGTAACTGGTTCCTGTGCCTTGCCACCCCAGCCTCATCCTGCTACTTGCCTCCACGCACCTCCTCTTTGGTCACATCAAGCTCAAAATCCAATCAGCATTCCATATCCTCTCACCTTTATGCTTCTATGCCTGTGCTCCTCCCCCACATCCTCCACTGACTCGTTCAATTTGCTCAATAGTCTGCCTAGGTCTTCCCTGGACCTTTACCTACCTCCTCTTCTCATGGCTAACTTGGTTGTATATCTGTCCTTTCTGTGTCATCTTTCCACCACCTGGAATGCGGTGATTAGGTAAGTCCACAAAAACTCAGGTGGAGAGTCTCATGTCTCCTGCTTCACAATACATGGCTTACTCAGCAGCCCATCAATCAACAAGTAGAGTCTCCTGGGATCCATTCTTCTTTCCCTGATACCACAATGCCATGACAGCTAAAGTATAGAATCTATTTAGGCCTAAATTGGTACTTTGAAGTAGACTTACCAATTTTAATCGGTTATTCTAATAATAAACACTATGACCACACTCTGTACTCTCATATCCCACTAGCTGTGCTTCTGGTAGGGGTGGGAGGTATATACAAGCCCTTGGGCATCGATCTCTTAAACTTCCTCCTCCAATAGTCTCTTTTACACTTTCAACTTCAAACTACTCATACCAACTATTTCTATTTGGCAGCTGGGTGCTTTTTCCTTATTAAAAACCATTTAAGTAATATAATGCTTAAAATCCAAGTGATTGTGGCTAGGAACTTTAATAATTTAATTTGGGACTTCTGGAATATTTATAAATTTGATAACTTTTACCAAACATAAAGGAAATGTTTCATTATCACATGCATCGCAAAACAAGAATAAAAAAATCCATGATCATATTAGACATTATTTTTCAAGACAATAATACAAGTTGAACTGGGAAATAGCAACTCACTATCATTTTATAAAGATCTCACCGGTAGGTATGAAATATGCAGCATCTTCCAGTTAAATGCTCCCCTCTTTAAACCCACTACTCTAAATACGTTTACAATGATTTGAAACACCCAGAAACAAGCATTTCGGTCCAATATTTTTCTCCCCAAGTAAATAATCAATGCTGAGCTGACTTAAAAGCCGAGTCACCATGAAATCCTAAAATTAACTACTGCCGGGCCAAGGCCAGTGAAATTTCCTCTAATCAGGGAAGGCAGGAAATTATGATGTTCCCTTCATGGAAGGTCCATGTTTATAAATTCTGAACAAGAATGGAGAAAACACTCACAAACATGTACTATGTTGTGAAGGTGAGGTGCAGAAACCGAGGGCAGTGAAAGTATATTTATCTCCACCTGGCAGACTGTTCCTAAAGCGGTATCTGGCACAGGCCATGTACACAGAGCTTTCAAGCAAGTGATCCCTCCTGATGCTCAACAGGCCTAGTTCCATTTTGTAAATGAGAAAACTGGCCCTAGGAAATTAAGTGGCTTGCCCATGAAGTGACTGAGACAGGATTCCAACCCAAATCTTCTAAGCATACTACATCCCAGAAAACAGAAACTGTTTGTGTCACAAATGAATAAATGAGCATCTTCTTCACTCATACGGAGTGAAAGTCTATCCCTTACCCGTGAACCTAACCTATCAAAAATAAGGGAAATGAGGCAGCAGTATTTCATTAGGCAGGTCTTCCTAACTAGATCCTTAAGCCTCACAACAGTAGTGAGGTGGGGAAAAATGGAGACTGACGGTGACTGTCCAAGGTCACGCAGCTCCTAGAACTCATAATTAATGGCCGTTGACAATTCCTAACTGTACTTATCGCACTGCCTATGGTAGACACTGTTCCAGAGCTTTTACACGGTTTGTCTCATTCAATCCTAGCAGCTCCTCGAAGCATGGACTTTTTATTTTACAGCTGAAGAAATAAGATGGATAAAGGGGACTTCACAGCGATCAGCTAATGACTTTAATTGTGAGTCCAGAGATCTATTGAGTCATAAGATGAATGAACCAAACTACATGAAAATTAAGGGCAAAATAATAATGGTCAACATCGCACCCCTAGAAACGGCGTCCAACGAGCGAAGGCTCCTGCACGTCCTGCAGGACTAAACTAGGCGCGGACAGCAGCCGAGGGGCCGCCAAGCGCAGTCTCTGTGCCAAGGAGCCCAGAAAAGGTTCGCCTGACGCCTGCTGCCCGCCGCCTGGTACGGAGGCGCTGCGGGAACCGGTGGCCAGGGCACCAATCACTGCGGGCAAGGGGAGCCCACGGGACCACGGGCGCTCGCGAAGGCGTTCGACGGAAGTCACCGCCCCCCAAATGTCAAGCGAGGCGCCGGAGCACAGGGGCCCTTGGGGCCGGAGGGCGGGTAGGAGGGGCCCGGAGGGCCCTCGGGAGAGGCGGCGGCTGCTTTGCCGAGCGCACGGCTTGGCGGGAGGGGCCACGGAGCCTGAGAGCGCGAGGGGGCCGCTCCAACTCTGCCGCGCCCGGCATGCCTGATCCCTCCTTGGCCTAAGCGCCGCAGCGAACCCGGCCCCGGAGACCACGCTCGGCACTGCCAGCGCGGTCCCGCCGCTCCCACTGGCGCTGGGGAGACAGGCCCGTCCCCGCGGCCCGGAGGGCCGGCCCAGGGCCTCACCTTGAGCTGATAGCTGCCGGACACTGTTCACGAATTGCTCCAGGGCAGAGGCCATGTTTCCCCTGAGCGACCCGAGTACCGGAGCCAGCTCGCGCGGGAAAAAGTGTCCGCTCTGGGAGGTGGGGCGCCGGCGATCCACAGAGGCCTCACGAGCGGTAACGTCACTTCCGCTGGTCAAGCACCGCGAGATCTCACCCACCAGGGAACCAGTTATTGTTCCCTTGGAAACAGTTCTGCAGCTCGCCATAGCCGGAAGTTAGCTTTCTTTTCCTTCTTTCATTTCGTGCACCTGGGAAGTCCCTCCCTCTATTTAATGGGGACGGTGGGCAAAGGGAGAACCTGAACTCATGATCTGGCACATACTTTCCGGATTTTGCTAGAAATGGCCGTCCGTTTTTTACCGGGCCAAATCATTCAGATCCCGCTTAACGGCCACTGACATGAATCCTTTCCTGCGATGTAGTAGAACATACACACTGGAGCCAGGCAAGCAACCTGCGTTCACATCACTTTCCCACCGCTTAGTAGCTACATAACTTTGGGCAAGTTATTTGACAATCCGTCTGGTTTTCCCCACCAGCAAAATTCTTACAATGACCTCAACCACCTAAAAACACTTTTACAACTATGTTTTCATTCAAAATGTATGTTGACTGAACTGATTTCCCCACGTGGATTTGATCTTTCCTCAGCCTTCCTCCTAAAGCACTTTGTTGTTCTCATATATCCACTTCTCTCTGCAGACACTTGTCTCCATAATCTGTACCACACCCATTGCCTTTAATTGACATGGAATTCCCTGACATCAAGCACCTGTCTTACATGCCTCTGCACCATGCTAAGGCTCAGCAGGTATCAATCAAAGGTTGCTGGCACCAATTCAACACCAAAGGAGTCCCCCTTTGGGGGTTCAGTGAAAAAGGAAACTTCATTCAGTGCAATTATCTCAATTGTGATACAGCATGGCTGTGAAAACAGCCTGGGGCCGGGTCCCTCTCCCGCTAGACAGCTCGACTCTCCTGAGACATCTTTAGTGTTCCATCTTCTGTGTTTCACCTCCCACCAAAGAAAATAGCCCTCAGCCTTCAGTGGAAAGAAAAAGTATAACCAACAACCACAGGCCCTCAGTCTTCATGGAAAGGGAAACTACCTACTGGTCTCAGAGCTGACTTACATAAACAGAAGTTCCTGCTCCTGGTTCCTGATTGGTTCGTCCTCATGCAAACCTGGACTCCAAATCCTCACAGTTTGATTGGTCCAAAAGTCACTGTCCTGATTGGTCAGGATGGAGTTGTTCTGATTGGTTGATGGGGGCGGGGCAGATATAGTTCTGTTTGGATGAGGAAAGCCTCAGTTCTATTGGTTGAAATAGCATTCTGGGGAATTCCTTTGTAAGGGCTGGCTCAACTGGCAGGAAACAGAGTGCAGGCAGGCATTTCAGTTTAGGGCCAGGCAGACAGCTTACTGCAGGCTTCCCTGTGAAGTGCAGTTTGCAAGTGAAGCCACCATGTAGAAATGACTGCCAGGATCTGTTTTTAAATTTTAGCCCATTTATCCACAGGAGCCCTTCTTAGTAGGTAATCTTTCTCAGGTCCACACCCATGATTTGGTGCATAAAAAGGACTGAGTAAATAAACATGCATTTTAAAATTTCACCCAACATATATTTATTGAGCATCTACAATGTGCTGTGCTAAGCAGTCATGGCCCTTTGTCCCTGTCGATAGATAATACACAAATAAAGACCCTAGAGAAAAGGGGGTAGTGCTCTGAAGGAGTGAAACAAGCTTTTATAAAATCATGCAGCAGAGGAAATGGACCTTGCCCAGGAACAAGAGGGAAGGCATTCTTGAAGAAATGCCACAAACTGAGCTCTGAAGAAAGAGTAGAAGTTAATAAGGTAAGAGCGGAAGAAATTATCCTAAGTGTGAAGACAGTATGTGCTAAAACTCTGTGTTGGGAGGAAGCATGCCATCGAGATTGAGGAACTGAAAGGAGGTGGTCGGAGGGGAGTGGTATGAGATGGAGCTGCAAGGTAAACAGGGTTCACATCAAGTAAGCTGTGTTAAAGATAAGGGACACTTCCCCAAGAAGTTTGGAAAGCCACTGAGTTTTATGCAAGCAAGTGGGATGATTGGATTTGCTTTTAGAAAAGGTTCCACACACTCTATGTGTCTGACTTCACATAGATAACCTCAGAGAACCATTTAGGAATCTATTACAGTAGTCAACATGAAATATAATAAAAACCCTGGCTGGTGTGGCTCAGTGGGTTGAGCACCAGTCTGATAACCAAAGAGTTGCTTCCCAAAGAGTTTGATTCCCAGTCAGGGCACGTGCCTGGTTGTGGGCCACGTCCCCAGTAGGGGGCGCTCGAGAGGCCACCACATATTGATGTTTCCCTTTCTCCCTTCCTTCTCCCTTCCCCTCTCTAAAAATAAATAAAATATTTTTAAAAAGAAAGAAAGAGAATAGTTATAATTGTACCTTGAAAGTAGAAATGGAAATAAATTAGATGAATGGCCTGAACATGTACTCTAAGATGAAACTGCCCCTGAATGTCCTATGTCAGCATTTGGTTCTCAATCTTTGATCTCTTACAACATACCAGACAGAGATCTTGACTTACAGCACCCGTTTCCATGGATTTGCATGGATTTTAATGAAAACCAAATATGTGGCAGAGAAGTAAAACATTGCAATAATTTAAAATAGACACAAGTAGTAGTATCAGTATACTACTGATACTTTAAAATTTATTGCCTATTTAGATTGTGGCAGCTGTGCTCAAAGTGTGGTTTCCCCAACCAGCAGCATCAGCATTATCTCGGAAGTTCTTAGAAATGCAATCTATGGACTCCACTCTAAACTTAGTGCATCAGAAACTGAGGGTGCTGAGGGTGGTGCTCTGCAATCTGAGTTTAACAGTCCCTGCAATCTTTCTGATGCACACAGAAGAGTGAGAAAGACTGGACTGTAGCACAGAGGAGCCAGGACAAAAATCACATTCATTTCACAACAGCTAAGCACCATTCCATCTTTCTTCCTCTCAAGAATGAAATAACTGAAATATATATGATTACAAGGATAACCTTGAATATATTCTAATTTGTATTTTTTAAAAGCTAGTCATTTGTAAAATCTAGCAATTACTTAAGACACACTTTACAGGGGTGTCCGACCCGAAGCCCGTGGGCCACATGTGGCCCAGGATGACTAGGAATGTAGCCTAACACAATATTGTAAATTTACTTAAAACGTTTTGAGATTTTTTTGTGTGCATGATTATGTGTTGCAATGTATTTAATGTGTAGCCCAAGATAACTCTTCTTCCAGTGTGGCGGATAGACGCCAAAAGGTTGGACACCCCTGCTTTATAGCAAAGCACAGCAGTGGGTGGAGATGCTACTTTAATTATCTGTTATTTCATTCTTTAAACACACATTTACTTTGTGTCTAACATGTTTCAAGCCCTGTGCCAGATGCTGGGAATGTAGAGTGTTTGTGAACAAGACAGCAAGTACTTGCTGATATGAAAGTCTGGTTTGCTGAGTAAGACAGTAAACAAACAAACAAATACAATAATTTCAGATGGTAATACCTGTAATGAAGAAAATGAAACATTGTGATAGGGTTTAGGAAGGTCAGAAAATGCTTCTGAGAACTAAAAGATGAGAAAGAGCCTCTTAAAAAGAGGTCTGGGGCATTGAAATCCAGAGAAAGAGGAACAAATGTTATATGCAAAGATTAGAAGACCCAAACAAACTTGGTGTATTTCTGGAAAAGCAAAAAATGCCAGATTGGCTAGGATATAGGAAGGAGAATACTGGTGTGTCTCAGTTGAGTATTGCTTGTCCATAACAGTAGTAATGGTCCCCTACATTTGTCCAACTCTTTCCATTTGTAAACCATTTTCAGATCTAGTAGTTTTTTAGATTCATCACTGAAATATCTTCACCATGTGTAGAGACTTGAAAGAGGAATATTAGATCATTTGGTGGGGGGGGCGGGCAATGTCAGATAGTGGTGTAAACACTTTCCACACACTCTGCCTTCTCTTGGAAGATCCATGTGGTTGGAGGGAGCACACCCAGGTGGAGGGCTGAGCAAGTGGCTGAGGGAAGCCACCCTCCAGCACATCCCATTACACCCCTCTCCGGCCACCTTCAGTGTGGGACTTAGGCTGATCCAATCTGGGGTAAGCTCAGGACTCCTGGGAACTTTCTTCCCTGCTGAGTTGAAGAAGGGAGCTTCATCCCTAAGGGTTTCTGGCAGCCACCTTGGGGCCCTGAGGGGAGTGAGGGTTAGGGTGAATCTAATATCTCAAAACACAGAACAGAGAAGACAGAAACAGACCAGCCTCATCCATCAATCACTAGATACCGAAGCAACCCTGCCTGCAGAATTTTTAGCCAAAAAATATGCACTAACAAATTCCCTTTACTCTCTAAGCTTTTATTAAATTCACATATTTTCTCTTACTTGTAGGTGCAAGGGTGTCGATACAGCACATGAATGGCATTGTCCCTGCAACAATCTTTCAAGACAGATTTTATTGTGGGAGTCGTGGGGCTGTTGATAATTATTCCATCTCTCTCCCTCCCATGCCCTTTGAGTGTAGGCATGACTACATGACTTCATTTGGCCATGGAAACACAGGTGGGGCGGCACGTTTCACTTCAGAGCGAGAGCTTTGGGTGCCAGCGTGTAGTGCCTCCCCGGTCAGAACCCTGATTAGACTTGTAGTTCTGTAACAAACCACCGTAACACTTAGGGATGTGGCCTTCTGTATTTCAGAAACATTTACTGACTCGCCGTTTCTGTGGGTCAGGAACTCTGTCATGGCTTAGCTGGGCATCTCCTCCTTAAGGACCCTCCCCCCAGCACCTCAAGGTATTTGTTGTTGAGGAATGTGGTCCCATCTGAAGGCCTGACTGTCAGCTTCTAAGATCATTCACATGGTTGTTGGAAGGATTCCAGCTGTGGAACCTCAGTTGCTGGCTGGGATCTACCCCAACTTTTTGCCATGTGGGCCTCTCCACGTGCGTGGCAGGTAGATGAGATAGACAGAGACTGAGACAGAGCGAGGGAGAGATGGGGGAGAGAGAGGAACAGGAGAGAGGGAGGAGCGAAGCATACTGAAGTCAGTCTTTTTGTAACCTGGACTCAAGGCTAGGGATTTTTGAAAAGCATGGCCGCCAGGAGGTGGGGCTCACAGGGAGTCATTTAAGAGGATGACTCCCACAATGAGTGAGAAACAGACTTCCGTTAAGCTACTGAGATTTGGGGGCTGGTTGTTACTGCTGCATAACCTAGCCTATTCTTATTTGCTACAATTTCCCCATTGTTCAGAAGAGGAAACTGGTGCTCAGAGAGATTTAGGGGTTTAGCCAAAGACACACTGCTGGTTACTGGCAGAACACTGGGCCTGTGGGAAATGTGCAGATGGGAACAGCATTCAGTGGCAGTCAGTGGGACAGTTGCGACCTCCCATAATGACTGGGGGCTACAGGTTATCAGGGGTGAGAGGGTGAGGAAAAAGAACCCAGGCAAAAACATGCCCTGTAGTCCTGTAATCTGATTCCCGACGATTCTTAATATAGTGATCTAAATGATTGGCTTCAGAACATCTCATATTCTCAGATTCATGATCTTTCTCTTATCAGCAGCTCGAAGTTTCTTCCCACAGCCACATGCAGAATTTGTCTTGTGGGAAGATGGACACAATCAAGGACAATATGTATGAGACCATTTTGTCAACCCCTTCCTATTGTTGATGACTCAATTAAGGCCAGAGAGGAGCAGTAACTTGCCCAAAGTCACCCAGCACACAGTGCCAGAGGTGGGAGCATGACCTACACTGCCGGAGTCTAGTCTAAGCTCCTTTTCGTGACGGCAGGGGCATCTCCCCGGACCCCCCACCCTGCAGGGAGCGGTGTCCTTTGCATCTGTGCCAGCAGTGCAGGTGTGTCAAACCGGCCGCACCCTGGCGGGGGCAAGGCCACCAGGAGCTCTCCCACCTTTTCCTGAGGATTTACTCTCCTTTGCTTCCACTTCTACTTTTAAAATACCAAAAGTATTTGATGCCTCCAACTCCTGGCACCCACACCCTACTTCCATCCTAGGCTTAATGCCAATCATTCAGAGCTCAGAATTGTACTGCTCAGGACTCAGAGTTGCGAGCAAGAGAAAGCACAATTTAAACTGGTTTAATTTAGGAAGGGGGTTTATTGGCCTATGTTACTGGAAAGTTCAAGGAGTGAACTGACTGTTGACTCAGGAAAAGTTGGATTTGGCCATGTAGCAATCTGAATATTGTCTCCATTTCATTTGATTTCTTTCCTCCCATTTCTTGGATAAAACTTCTGTTTTTAAACTGAAGTGTAATTGTCATACGATAAATCCCACACATTTAAAGTTTGATAAAATTTTGATAAATTTTTTAAAAATTTGAAATGCACACACCTGTGAAGCTCGCCTCGGTCGCAGCGGTGCATGTGTCCGTCACCTGCACACGCCCCCGGCCTCCTTCGCGGTCTCTCTCCTCCCTGGGCTCCCCAGCTCCCTGGCAGCCACTGACAGGCTTCAGTCACTATAGATTAGTTTGAATTTTCTATAATTTTATGTTAATGGAATCATACTGTACATATATGTATATACATGCATACACACACAAATCTGGTTTATTTCATTCACCAAAATTACTTCCAGATTCATCCATGTTCTGCACTTATCATTAGTTTGTACCTTTTTATGCTAAATAATACTCTATTATATGTGTACCACAGATTGTTTGTTTAGTCATGTGTTGATAGACACATTTGGATTGTTTCCACTTTTTGGCTGTTACAAAGAAATCTGCTGTGAACATCCCTATACAAGTCTTCATATGGATATATACTTTCTTTCCTCCTGGGTATATGAGGGGGAGCTCCAAAAAACCCAGAATTCTCTTCTGGAAGGTGGGCCCCTTGTAGCACAGGCTTCCCCCACTAGGTGAGTGTTCTAGGGACCTGTCTGTATCAGTGCACCAGCTGGCGTTGTTGTGAGAGGCTGCCTTCGGCTTGAGTGATTTTTCCGAAGACCCTTTCAATGCATTTGCCCATTTCATGATGGGCAGTTTACGAGCGCACCTGCCCACATCGTGCTGAGTGTTCAGCAGTTTTTGGCCAAAAATGGCATGACCCTGGTGCCCCACCCTCCCTATTCACCTGATCTCACCCAGAGTGACTTTTTTTGTTTCCCTGGATGAAAAAAGTCGTCAAAGGGAAACATTTTGCCAACGTGGAAGAGGCAAAACAAAAAACAGCAGAAGCACTAAAAGGCATCAAAATCAATGAGTTCAAAAACTGTTTTGAGAAGTGGAAAAAAGTGTCTCAATAGGTATATTGCATCAAATGGAGAGTACTTTGAAGGTGACTGATGTTTAAACATATAAGAATAAATACATAACTTTATAAATAAATTCTGGTTTTTTTGGCTCCCCCCTCACATAGCCAAGAGTGGAATAGCAGGATAAACTGCGATAACACTTTCTAAAGTGTTTGTGCAATTTTTTCATTCCCACCTGCAGTTTCTGCCTCATGTGCTCTGGACAAGAATGTGTGTGCCGCTGTTGCATGTGGAGCATTATATAAAAGGGCAAGTTGGTTGACAGCGTTGCTCAAGCCTTCAAGTAGACTGGTTTTGTGTCCACTTGTTCTATCAGTTTTTAAGACAAATATGTTAAAATCTCTGATAATATTTGTGAATTTGTCCATTTCTCCTCTCAGCTTTATATATTTAAAAAGTTCTTTCCGCCCTGGCTGATGTGGCTCAGTGGATTGAGAGCCAGCCTGCAAACTGAGGGGTTGCCGGTTCAATTCTCAGTCAGGACACATACCTGGGTTGCAGGCCAGGTCCCCAGTAGGGGGTGTGGGGGAGGCAACTGGTGGGTGTGTCTCTCACACATTGATGTTTCTCTCCCTCTCTTTCTCCCTCCCTTCCCCCTCTCTGGAAGTAAATAAATAAAAATAAGAAGTTCTTTCCTCTTACTCTTCTTTCGTAGTCATTGTATATGTAATTCACACACACAAAAAATGTACCGTTTTAAAGTACACTTCAGCGAGTCTTAGTGTATTCCCTCTGTTGTGCAACCATCACCACTATCAAATTCCATGTCATCCCTATCACCCCCCTGCAAAAACCCATATCTACTAGCAGTTTAAATTTCACTCACTCCATCACCCTTGACAACCAATAATCTACTTTCTGTCTCTACAGATTTATCTATATTCTGGACATTTTGTGTAAACAGAATCCTATATCACATGACATTTTGTGACTGGGTTTTTTCACTTAGCATAATGCACAATTCAAGGTTCATCAATGTTCAGTGTGTGTCAGAATATCTCTTTGAGACTGAATAATATTCCAATGTACGTGTATACCATATACATACATCATATCATACATTTGTGTATCCATGCTTCCCACTTTGGGCCGGTGTGAGTCACACTGCCGTGAACAAGGGTGTGCAGATGCCTATTCCAGTCCTTGCTTCCAACTCTCTAGAGTGCACGCCTCAAAGCGGAGCTGCTGAACCACATAGTAATTCTGTTTTTGATTTCCTGGGGCACCGCCATACTGTTTTCCATAGTGGTTGCACCATTTTCCATTCACCCCAGCAATGTGGAAGGGTTTTGATTTTTTTATGTATCATTGTTATTTTCTATTTATAATAGCTATTGTGGATGTAAAGGGGGCCACATACTAAACTTGACAAGCTCAGGGGAGGCCTATATGGTGGGCCTTAGAAACTAAGAAACCAAACGTTACCAATTAGGATGGTTTGAACAAAAAAATGTCTAATTAAAAGCAAATCATGGCAGGTAGTCATGTCCTAGGCTTGTAGCTTCCCTGACAAATGTCAATCTTCACCTTAATGAGCCTGCCTATCGTCTTTTTGCATCAAGAGTACAGACCTTTGAAATGCCAGAGTGATTTCGTGTTGCAGACTTCTGGAGGCACAACCTCCCACCTGATCACACACCACGGGACCCTCCTTGGTTTGTTTCCCTGCGCATCACCTCTGTGCACTGCGAGTGTTAACTACCCTGCACTCACCAATGTGTTTTACTTTTTATCTGATCTCAGATTTCCCTGCTTTGTTTTCTCCTGCCTCCCTTAGCTATCACCAATAAATTTTTCGTACCTCCCTTATGTCTCCTCCCTTGATTTTAGTGTATAAAAGAAGCTGTAACACTGCCCTTCTCCAGAGTGTTTTCTCAATCCGTTGATATTTGCTTCCCAGCAATTGTCACCAATCTGGCTCAAACCTCTTACGAGACTTTTTCTTAGGCTGGTATCTCATTGTGGTTTTGATTTTTCATTTCCCTAATGATTAGTAATATTGACCATCTTTTCATGTGCTTATTGGCCACGTATGTATCTTTTTTCTGAAAATCTATCTATTCGAGTTTGCGACATTGTGATTGTGGACAAGAAAAAGGGTTCTATGGAAAGTAACGTCACAGGGTGATCTGATCATGAATTCCTCACTGGACAGGTCATGGTGAGCAAGTGATAATATAACATTTTAGGAAAAGGTTTATATCTGCCTGAAGCCAGCCAGGTCCATTGTTTCCACGCACCTAGGTTAACACGCCTTTGCAGCGAGCTGTAACCAACCTCAAGAAAGCACATCATCTCATCAACTACCCTGTGATCCAGTTCCTACCTTGCTTCTCCCACCTCCATGTAATTTTCCTATATGATACTCTTAACCAATATTACCCAATAAATTTAATTTTAAAATTCCCTACAGATTTGAACATTTCTCACATCGACATGATTTATAAAAAATAGCCCTGGCCAGGTGGCTCGGTTGGAGTGCTGTCCTGCACACCAGAAATGTTGCAGGTTTGATTCTCAGTCAGGGCATGTATCTAGGTTGCAGGTTCCATCCCCAGTCAGGGCACATGCGGGAGGTAACTGATCAATGTGTCCCCCCATCCCTCGCCCCCGCCACCTTCCTCTCTCTCTAAAATCAATAAACATATCCTCAGGTTGTTACAGAGCAGAGCGGGGGGTGGTTCCTTCACGATAAATTATTACAGAAAGGATTCCCCCTTTCTGTCTCTGGAGGTTCCTTCCCCCACGCCCACCTGCTAGGTTCGCAATGCCCGCCGCCAGAGGAAGGACGTCTCTCAATGCCAGAGACTGGTGAAAAGGAAAGGAATTGTTTATTCAAAAGTTACACAAACTTAGAATAATGACCTAATGTCTTCAATAAGATACTAAAGTCCTCTAGAATACCCACAGATGCACAGTCCTTCCCTCTCCCTGTGCCCAGTCTGGGGTACCGTGTCTCAGGAAAAGAAGTAGAAGTCCGTGATTCAGGCTCCCGGCACCATCAGCTGTGTGGCTGCTGCAATCTCCAGTTAATCCAAAGCCATGTGGCACCTTCTCATGGCCCAGCAGCAAGAGTCCTTCCTCCCCTTTTCTATGGCTGCAAAGTCTCTCCTGCTGCCTAAGCCGCGTGGCAAGAAGAAGCACTCCAAAACCTCGTGGTCCTCTTTACTCTCCTTCAGAACCGCGTGGTCCTTTTCCCCACTTCAGAACCACATGGACCTCTATCTATCTACTTGCTTCAGAGCCTCGTGGTTCTCCTTCCTTCAGAGCCGCATGGTCTACTCCCTATTTACTTTGGAGCCGCGTGGTCTCTTCCTTCTCCCCCAAAACCTTGTGGTCCTCCCCACTCTTTGAAGCCGCGTGGTCTCTTCTTTCTATGGCTGCCGGGCCTAGGTTTAAATCCCAGTGCCCATCTTCCTTTGCAGCCCCATTTCCGACTCCTCCTACAGTCAGCTACACCTGCCAGCATCCCCGTATTCTTCCAGCTTTACTGGGCTGCCATAGTAAGTCTGGGCAGGTGTGGCCCCATGGCATGGAGCCAATCATCTCCACGCTCTCACGCAGGCCCTGTAACCAGGGGGAGTTGCTTCCCAGTCCCATCTTGGGTGGAATTTGGTCCCATCCCCCTGGCTCAAAGCATGGCCACAGCTACTTAACACATCCATGAAACCAGTTAAAGGTTATAGATATGTTAAATGACTGTGCCAGGGGTTAGCTGCAAAGCTCTTGCTACCCAAAACAGCTCTGAATGGCCCTGTTCCATGTGTCCCATCCCCCTTGGCTCAGGCCTGTGGGGGTGAGGACATCCTACATACATTTTTCTAATATTTCCTGGACACCCCGAGTCCTGGACCCCATCACAAATCCCTTCTTAGGGCCCTCCTCTTGGCTGCACCCTGCTTCAAGGTGAAGATTACAAATAAAAAAATTTAAAATAAAAAGTAAAGAATTTAGTTTTTAAAAGAGAAGCATATATTCACTCATTCAGATGACTAAAATATAGTTCTCACATATATTTTATTTTTGTCCACAATTTCTGGCTCAGAGCTCCCAAAACCCTTGGAACTTCCCAAGTGTTGAGAGTGTCTTTTGCTATTTTAATGGGGCAACTTTTAGAAGCACTAAAAATGGAGGCTGGTTTTCAATGTGGCCAACCAAGTGATTAGAGGGGTGGAACTTGCAGTCCTCCCCACCACAGCCTCCAGGGAAGGAGGAGGGCTGGAGACTGAATCAATTGTTGGCACCAGTGATGTAGGAAATCGTGCTTATGTAGTAAAGCCTCCATAAAAACCCAAAGGCAAGTGTTCTGAAAGCTTTGGGTTGCTGAACATGTGGAGACAAGGCGTCACGCTCCTGGGCAGGGCCTGGAAGCTCTGTGCCCTTTCTCCATACCTTGCTCTATGCATCTCTTCCATCTAGCTATTCCTTAGTTATACCCTTTTATAATAAATCAGTTTCGTAGTGAGTAATCGGGTTTCCCGAGTCCTGTGAGCCACTCTAGAAAATTAATCAAACCGAAGGAGGGGGCTGTGAAAACTTCTGATTTATAGCCAGTCAGAAGTAGAGGTAACGACTTGGACTTGTGACGGCATTCCAAGTTGGAGGGGCTCACTGAACCTCCAACCCATAGCCAGTGGGTCCGAAGCATAGGTAACAGCCTGGATTTGTAACTGGTGCCTGAAGTGTGTGTGTGTTATGTGTTGTGGTGTGTGTGTGTGTGTGTGTGTGTGTGTTGGGGGGGCAATGTCTTATAGTGCTGAACCCTAACTTGTGGGATCCGATGCTATCTCTGGATACACAGTGTCAGAACTGAGTTGAATCCTCAGTCCCTTGCTGGTGTCTGAGAATTGTTTGTTGGTGCAGTGGACCTCACACCCTCAACACACACACGTTGCAAATGGGTCTAGGAACCATATTCCGATCCTCTACCCATTTAAAGAAATTAATGTATTGTTTCTGGCAAGAAGTCTACTGTTACTCTTATCTAGGTTTCTCTGTAGATAATTTGTCTTTATTATTCTGAAGGCTTTTATGATTTTCTCTTTATCACTAGTTTTGAGCAATTTGATTACAATGTCTTATATTTTCCAACCATGGAGCTCCAATTATCAATAACATACAAGAAATAATAAAATTTACAGCATAGGGCTGGTATCCACATAGTCATTGAAGAAATAATGGCTGGAAAATTCAAGAAGCTCAACAAACCTCAAAACCAGAATAGGTGACAAAAACTACACTAAAGCATGCCTCCCTGAGACTGGAAAGTATTTTTAAGTATATTTTATTGATTATGCTATTACAGTTGTCCCAGTTTTTTTCTCCCTTATATCCCCCTCCTCCCTGCACCCCTCTTACCCTCCAGAATTCCCCCCACCTTAGTTCATGTCCATGGGTTATACATGTAAGTTCTTTGGCTTCTCCATTTCCTATACTATTCTTAACCTCCCTCTGTCTATTTTGTACCTACCTATTATTATTCTTATTCCCTGTAACTTTTCCCCACATTCTCCACCCCCTTTCCACTGATAACCCTCCACATGACCTCCATTTTTGTGATTCTCTTCCTGTTCTCATTGCTTAGTTTTTGTTTTTGTTTTTTAGGTTCAGTTGTTGATACTTGTTTGTTGTCATTTTATTGTTCATAGTTTTGAATCTTCTTCTTTTTCTTGGATAAGTCCCTTTAACATTTCATATAATAAGGGCTTCATGATGATGAACTCCTTTAATTTGACCTTATATGGGAAGTACTTTGTGTGCCCTTGCATTCTATATGATAGCTTTGCTGGGTAGAGTAATCTAGCTTGTAGGTCCTTGTCATTCATGACTTGGAATACTTCTTTCCAGCCCCTTCTTGTCTGCAAGATTTCTTTTGAGAAATCAGCTGTTAGTCTTATGGGAACTCCTTTGTAGGTAACTGTCTCCTTTTCTCTTGCTGTTTTAAGATTCTCTCTATCTTTAATCTTGGGTAACTTCATCGTGATATGTCTTGGTCTATTCCTCCTTGGGTCCAATTTCTTTGGGAATCTCTGGGCTTCCTGGGCCTCCTGGAAGTCTATTTCCTTCACCAGATTGGGGAAGTTTTCCTTCATTATTTGTTCAAATAAATGTTCAACCTCTTACTCTTCCTCTTCTCCTTCTGGCACCCCTAGGATTCGGATGTTGAACATTTAAAGTTGTCCCAGAGTTTCCTAAGCCTCTCCTCATTTTTTTTGTGTTCTTGTTTCTTCATTCTGTTCCAATTGGGTGTTTATTTCTTCCTTTTGTCCCAAATCATTGATTTCAGTCCTGGTTCCCTTCCCTTCACTCTTGGTTCCTAGTATGTTTTCCTTTATTTCACTTTGTGTAGCCTTCATTTCTTCCTTCATTTTGCAACCAAGCTCAATCATTTCTATGAGCATCCTGATTACCAGTGTTTTGAACTCTGCATCAGATAGATTGTCTATCTCCTCATCGCTTAGTTCTTTTTCTGGAGTTTTGATCTGTTCTTTCACTTTGGCAATATTTCTTTGCCTGGGTGTACCTGTTACATTTTAAGGGGCAAAGCCTTTGGTAATTGCCAGGGCGGGGCAAACCTGCACTGGGGCACTGTCTGTGGGGGAGGAGTCAGAGAAGTAACAATGCCGCTTACTCAGCTCTCACCATGCTTTCAGTCACTTTCCCCGCTTCCCACAAGGGAATTGCACCCCACTAGTGGCTTCTCTGGTGCTGATTCCTGGGTGGGTGGACTAGTGTACATTCTAAGACCCCATGGGCCTCTCCAACGGACTCTGCTGTGAGACTGGAAGTTTCTCCCTCCACTGCAACCTCCACAGGTTTTATAGCCAGAGGTTTTGAGCCTTTGTTTCCCTACTGGAACCCTGGGTTACATGGTCTTTCTCCCTCTCCAGTTGTTCCTCCTGGCTTATTTGCACACGAATGTGGGACCACCTGGTCCACTAGCTGTTGCCTTGCTGCTCATCCTCTCTGCCCCTCCTACCAGTCTGGATGAATGTTTCTTCTTTAACTCCTTGGTTGTTGGACTTCCATACAGTTTGATTTTCTGGCAGTTCTAGTTGTCTTCTGTTTTCACATTGGTTGTTATCCTTCTTTTAGTTGTGTAAGTAAATAAAGCATATCTACCTATGCCTTGATCTTGACCGAAGTCCCATTCATTGTTTAGTAGTATGTTATTTAGCCTCCATGTGTTTGTGTGTTTTTCATTTCTTTTTTCTAATTGATTTCTAGTTTCATTTCTTTTTTCTAATTGATTTCTAGTCATAGAAGATGCTTGCTATAATTCCCGTTTTATTTAATTAATTGAGACTTTTTACATGACCTAAAACATGGTCTATCCTGGAAAATGTTCCACGTGCACTTTAAAAGAATGTATATTTTACTTCTTTGGTGTGAAATGCACTAAAATATTAATTAAATCTATCTGGCCCAATGTGTCATTTAATGCTGTTCTTTTCTTGTTCCTTTTTTGTCTGGAAAATCTATTCATTGATGCCAAAGGGGTGTTAAAGTCCCCTACTATGACTGTATTACTATCACTCTCTCCCTTTATGCCAATCAATATTGGCTTTATATATTTAGGTGTTCCTATGTTGGGCACATAAAAGTTTACAAGGGTTATATCCTCTTGTTAGTTTGATCCCTTTATCATTACATAGTGTCCTTCTTTGTCTCATTTATACCCCTTTTTTAAAGCCTATTTTGTCTGAGTTGAGTATTGATACCCCAGCTTTTTTCTCCTTTCCATTTGCATGAAATATCTTTTTTCATCCCTTTATTTTGTGTATGTGTCTCTCAATTCAATGTAGGTCTCTTGTAGACAGCATCCGTATGGGTCTTGTCTTTATTTTTTACCCATTCAGTTACCCTATGTCTTTTCATTGTAGCATTTAATTCATTTATAGTTAAAGTGATTACTAATAGGTGTATAGTTATTGTCATTTTATTTTTCATATTTATGTTTTTTTCTTTCTTATTCTTAAAGAAGTCCCTTTAAAATTTCTTGTAATACTTGTTTGGTGGTGATGAACAGCTTTAGCCTTTTCTTGTCTGGCAAGCTCCTTATTGCTCCTTCAGTGTTAAATGATAGCCTTGCTGGGTAGGGTAGTTTTGTTTGTAGGTCTTTGCTTTTCATTATTTTGAATATTTTGTGCCAGTCTTTTATGACTTGCAAAGTTTCTGTTGAGGAATCAGCTGACAATCTATGGGAGCTCCCTTGTCGGTAATTAACTGCTTTTCTCTTGCTGCCTTTAAGATTTCCTTTTTGTCTTTAACCTTTGCCACTTTAATTATGATGTGTCTTCATATGGGCCTTTTGGGGTTCATCTTATTTGGAACTCTCTGTGCTTCCTGGACTTGTGTGTCTATTTCCTTCACTAGGTTAGAAAAATTTTCAGTCATAATTTTTTCAAATAGGTTCTCAATCTCTTGCTCTCTCTATTCTTCTTCTGGTATTTCTATGATGAAAATATTGTTAAAACCAATGTTACTCCATAGGTTCCTTAAACTATCTTCATTAACTTTTTTTGTTTGTTTTGACTGGGTGTTTTCTTCTACCTTGTATTCAAAATAGCTTATTAAATCCTCTGCTTTAACTAATCTGCTGTTGATTTCTTCTAGTGTGTTTTTCATTTCAGTTATTGTATTCTTTATTTCTGACTGGTTCTTTTTTATACTTACTATCTCTTTGTTGAAGTTCTCACTGAGTTCCTTGAGCATCCTTATAACCAGTGTTTTTGAACTCTGTATCTGGTAGATTGCTTGCCTCTATCTTGTTCAGTTGTTTTTCTGATGTTTTGTCTTGTTCTTTCATTTGGGACATGTTTCTTTGTTTCCTCATTTTGGCTGTGTTTGTTTCTGTGTATTGGGTAGATCTGCTACAATGTCCAGTCTTGGTAGGGTGGACTTATGTACAGGGTGACCTGTGGGGCCCAGTGGCACAGTCATCCTAGTCACCTGAGCTGGGTGCTCCAGGAACGTCCCTCATGTGGGTTGTGTGGGCCCTACCATTGTAGTTGAGTTTTGATTGCTGTTGGCATGTCCGTGGGTGGGACTGATCCTTAGGCTGACTGGCTGTGAAGACTGGCCATGACTACCTCAGACAAGTTGTTGTGGGGTGGCCGACCCCACAGAGACAGATTCACTTTAGCAAGGCTTTGCTGCCTACCAAATCTACTCTTTGGATGTGTTGTTTGTGGAGCGATTTGGGTGGTGCTCTGGTATGGTCTGAAGCTGGCCACCAAGTGCGTTGGGCTTCTTGGGAGGGGTTTTGGGTCAGGCTAAGGTCAGCTGCTGTCTGTGCCTAGCTTGGGGCCTCCTGGTAGGAGCTAGAAAGTGACCTGTGGTTGGTAACTGCCTGTGCTGGCCTTGGAAGTGCCTATTTGTGGTTATGCTGTGAAATGAGGCAAGCTGCCACTAGTGCCAGGCTTGAGGCCACTTAGCAAGATATACAGGGTATGCCATGGTCAGACATTACTTGTTTTGGGTTTGTGGATCTTTGAGAGATTTGGGGAAAGTCCACAGCAAGGGCCAAGGCCAGCTGTTGTGAAGAACAGCCTCTGAAAGAGGTTGGGGCCAGTGCACCAGTTAGGTGGAGTGAGACCTGTGGGCATCACCAGGGTAGGGCAAGCAGTGTAGCCAGGTTGATGGAAACTCAGATTTGGCTCCTGCATGTGCCTACCAGCCATATGAGGGGAGGGCTCAACAAAGGAACAATGAGCTCCGCCAGAACTTCTGTCTCAGAGACAACCGTCCCTCCAGCTCTTGCCTTGAAGCCAGGCACATCAGATACTGCCCATAGATCTCTGATGCTTTTCAAGCAATTGTCCCTCTGTTGGAGCTTAAGATGAGTGTGAAAAACTGAGCCTGTGCTTGGGCTCTTTAAGAAGATGCCTGGGTCTACAGTAGCCCTCCATCTTGCCCAGACAGAACCCTTACTGATTTTTCACAGCCGCATGTTTTGGGGAGTCCTCTTTCCAGTGCTGGTGTCCCAGGCTGGGGAGCCCTGTATTGGGATAAGACCCCTCACTCTTCAGGGAGACCTCCACAGCTAAGAAATCCCTCCTGATTCTTAACTATCACACATAGTTGTGGGTCAGCTTATTTTGCTCCTCCACCCTTCCTACCAGTCTTGATGTGGCTTCTTCTTTATATATAACTTATAGGAGTTTTGTTCAGCTAGTTGTCAGGAGGGTGGTGGTATAATTTAGTTGTATATTTGATGTGGTCATTGGGGAGGCAAGCACAGCATTTACCCACTCTGCCATCTTGACCAGAAGGCTTTTTACTGTTGCGTTGTAAGAGTTCTTTATGTAATCTGGATACAAGCCCTTTTCCAGATATGTGATTTGCAAATATTTTCTCATATTCTGTAGTTTATCTTTTCACTTTCAGAAAAGGTCCTTTGAAGCACAAATTTTTTAAATTTTGATGAAGTTCTTTATTTTTTCTTTTTCTGATTTTGCACAGTATATTTGAAATATAGACTGTCATGCCCTTCCTTATCAACCAGCTGGCTTCTTTCTCTTTACCCTCTTTGCTGAAAAAGCTTAAGCCATCAAGCTTGTTACCCTCCAGAAGGGTTTGAAAGGCAGATAGCAGCAATTAGAACAAAAAGGTCATTTGATTCAAAGCCAGCTTTTTGGTTGAGGTTTCCTCAATTCCAAAACTCCTTCTGTATACCAAAGGCAAAGCATGGTGTTCTGTTTGAGGTTTGCTCTAAGACTGATATAGAGTGAGCTGTATGGAGAGGGAATTTCAAGATACCTAGGGGGAAATGGGAAAGAGTTCTGGAAGTGGGCACGTGAATAAAATTAAATAGGGAAGCAGTCAGATGCTGGCCCTGGCGTCTTTTGACTCAGAGTTGAAACTCCCAAGGGCCAGGTCAGTCAGAAACGAACTATAGTCCCAGAGCTCCCCTGGCATCACCAGGGAAGTGGTCAAGTCTTCTTTGAGATGGCTCCTGCTAACTTGGTGCTGGGTTGGCATAGCCTCTCACTGGCAGGCCTGCCGTATCCGAGTGAGGTGTCTAGTGCTAAGTGGGCCTGAGGGAGCGCCCTAGTTGTTGTGACCTGTGCAGGGCATTCAGGTGGCTCAGATGTATCCAGTGCTGCAAGTACAGTGGTCAGAACATGGAAGCTTCAGTAAGAGGACTTTGCAAAGAGGTGAAAAACCAGGTCACAGGCTTTAACAGCAGGGCAAGCAGGCCACCCCAGAAGGCTAACAAGGTCACATATACCTCAGTGTAGACTAGCACAGGGGTAGGGCCAGGTATAAGCAGCTACGCCCCATGGAGAAAGCAAGGACACTGAGTGGATCTAATGTTGCCAAGCCAAGCTCTGTTCCCCTCTCAGACGCCATGTCAGCTGGGAGAGACCACCAGTGAACACTGGCTTGGGTGATGGAAGGGGGAACAGGACCAGGTGCTGGGTTCCTGCTCAGGAGCTCCCTATATTTTACCCAAGATACTATTTTTGGTAAGCTGGGTTTGTTCCCATTAAGGCAAAAATAACCCCTATTATTATAAAAAGTCAGCTTCTGTACATATTGGGCCATTTGCAATTCAATAAGAACATTTTTATACCTTTTGTGTGCTAAACATGGGAAGGAACCTAGGGGAACATTTTAGTGCGAGACTCATTGCTTGGGTGTGTGGGTGAATGAAAGAGAATATGGAAAGCCCCCAGCACAGTACGTGAGTTCTCTTTCAACCCATTTAGCAGAAAGTCTAGGTAAATGCAGAGACCGGGAGATAACATGATGGGAAGGATTGGTTTGAAGGGATATGGGTTTGATTCACAGGCTCACTGTGTTAGTTACCAGCTTTGTGACCTCACAAAAGTCACTTCCCCTCAGTGAGTCTATTTCCACCCTGTGAAATAATGGTGTCGACATCATAGGGTCATTATGAAGATACAACAAGACAAGTGCTTTGCATGCTGCACCACAATTGATAGAAAATGACATTCGAGGTAATTCAACTGATGTGTATTAAATGCCTTTTGTGTGCATGATCCAGTTCTAAATGTTTTATATGTAAAAACCCATGTAATTTCATTATGACCCTATGAGGTATATCCTACTATTATTTCCATTTTACGAATGAGGAAATTTAATCCAAGTGATGTTTAAAGATATGTCAGAGTATCAGACTGATAAGTGACAGAGTCAGGGTTGGACCCCAGGCTGTTGGGCTCCAGAGCCTGAATCCCAATCACTGCTTGCAGCACAGAGATCGAGGTGCCAGGTCCCAACCAAAGTCACTAATGCCAGGAGAGCATTTCCCAGGGCTTGGCACATGGCAGACACTCACTGACAGACAGATATCATTGTGAATGTCATGGCCATTGGAGCCAGACCGTCTGGATTTCAATCCCAGTTCTAACACTAGTGACCTAGTATATTAGGGACCTATTGATGTGTAAAAATTACCCCAAAACTTAGAGGCTTGAAACAACAAATATTTACTATCTCCTACAGTTTCTAGGTTACAGGTCTGAGGGCAGATGAGTTGGCTCTGAGCTAGGGTCTCTCATGAGGTTGCAGTCAAGGTGCCCATCAGGGCTGCACCATCTGAGAGCTTGACTGGGGACAGAGGTCCTGCCTCCAAATGGCGCACCCAAGTGCTGTCTATGCTTAGAAGGTCTCCATTCTTCAGTTGTGTTTGGGACTCTGAGTTCCCTTTCATGAGGGAGTCTCCATACAGCCACTGCAGCATCCTCTGACATGGCATGTCAGTAACCAGAGGGAGAGAGAGAGAGAGAGAGAGAAAGAGAGAGCACAAGGAGGAAGCCACAGTGTTTCATGAACTATTCTTGAAAATCATAAGCCATCACTTCCACCACATTATTCATTAAAATTAAATAACTAAATCCAGCCCACTTCCAAGGAAACAGAAACTCAACTCCACCACTTGAAGGGAGGAATATCAAAATTGTTTTTTCATTACCACACCAAGGGACATTAATCAACCTCTCTGTGCCTCCATGTTTTCATCTTTTAAAATAGATTAATATTCGTATTCTTCAGAGAAATTTTGTGGGAATTAAGTAAGACAATTTATACATAAAGAGCCTAGATGGTGCCTGACACACAGTAGGCACCCACATGTTAGCTATAATTAGCATTTATTGTCAGTTATGTTGAACATGTTGAAGTCTCTTATCTCTTAGTCTCAATTTTCTCACCTGTCAGACGGGAATAATAACATCTGCCCTGCTCAAGGTACTCAAAAGCTATTTGTTGGGTACATGTATGAATGAATTCATTGAACATGTACCATATCCCGGGTCCTTTCTAGTCAGTAGGAACATATTAGCAAAAAAAAAAACAAACAAAAAACCAAAAAACCCCAGACAGGGTTTTTACCCTAATGGAACATACATGCCAAAGGGAGAAGACCAAAAATAACAAGCTGTATGTAAACAATAAAGAAAATAATGGTGATGTATGCAAATAGAACCCAGCGAGGTGCCACTACACAGCCACCAGAACAGCTAAAATTAAAAAGATTGACAACATCAAGTGCTGGTGAGGATGCAGAGCTAACAGAACTCTCAAACATTGCTTGTGGGGCTGTTAAATGGTACAATCACTTTGAAGAATGACTTGCAGTTTCTTGTAAAACTAAACTTATACCTGCTCTGTTACTCAGCAATCCAATCTTAGGTGTTTACGCAAGAGAAAAAAAATGCATCCACAAAAAGACTCATGAATGTTCATTGAAGATTTATTCATAATTGCCCCAAACCAGAAACAGCTAAACGTCCATCAACGAGAGAATGGGTAAACTGAGGTGTATTCGCACAATGAAAAAGAATTCAGCAATAAAAGAAACAAACTTCCAATACATGCAACAACATGAGTGACTCTTAAAAACATGTTGAGTGAAGGAAGTCAGTCACAGAAGAAGTACATAGCATATGATTCCTTCATAGTTCTAGAAGAAGCGAAACTCATCTGTGCTGAAAAAAATTAGAACAGTGGCAGAAGGGGCTGATGAAGAAGGAGTAGGAGGGAACTTTCCAGGAAGGTGGAGATGTTCTAAATCAGCACTGTTCACCAGCTACATGGGCTATTTAAATTTAAATTATTTAAGTGAAATACAATGGGAAATTTAGTTCCTCAGTCACAGGGGCCACATTTCAATTACTTGATAGGCACCGTGACTAGTGGCCACTGCGTCTGAACAGTACATGTCATTCCCATCACCACAGATTCTTCCATCGACAGCCCTGGTCTGCATCTCACTGGGGATGCATTTGTCAAAACCCATGGAATGATAAAGTTAAATTTGTGCATTTCACTTGTAAAATTTACCTTTAAATACATTGCCCTCACTAAGGCTACATAGGCTGATGTGTTCGGTGGCCATGGGCACTGCTGTCTGCAGCTGGCTTTGAAGTGCACCGAAGAATAAAGTGGGCTGATGACGGGCGGGTGGATGGAGGGTGCACAGTCATACGGTAGAGCAAATATAGCAAACTGTTAACTACAAAATCCAGGTGGTGAGCATTTTCCTCTGCATTGTAAAGTTCTTTAAACTTTTCTGTATCAAAATTTTTATAGTAAAATTATGAAAAAGATATGGTGATGTCTTTTTTGTCTATTCTATAGTGATGTCATAGAACAGAATGACTATCAAGGTGGAGAAGCATGGCGGGAAATTTTAGTCGGGGGGGGTCAGAGAAGAAGGGGGAACAGCTATTGCAGGTTTCACCTTCACTCGTGCGCTTATTCACTCAGAACTCAGGCATGAATCAAACCTGGTCTCTGTTTCCGCCCTTGAGTTCAGGAGATGCCATTAGAGCTACCAGTTGTGCTAGGGTGCTGAAGACTTCCTATGTGGCATGGGTCAGGGGACCCCACAGCCCATGTACTTTTCCAAATGCCACACTGCTTTCTTACTGGCCATCTCTCTGACCTCAGGTTGGATCACTTTACCGTACTTCCAGAAAGATCCAAAAATGTCAGTTCCATGAGTGTGAGGACTTTGTTCACTGCTTGATATCCAGCATCAAGCACATCAGAGATACTCAGCAAGCATATGCTGCTGTCTGGGCCACTGGCCTCCAGGGTTCCTGCATGCTCTTTCTCATCATGGATGTCTGCTTCAGCATGGCCTCCCACAGGCGGCCTTCCCTAACCACCCCGCCAACCCCTCCACCTCTCCATCAGCCCATCCCAGGGTATATAACAATATGCTTATTTATAGGTTTATTTTAACACCACCAGTTTTATTAAGGCTTTGTGATGTTTGCAAGGTATGTATTTGTTCTACTAATATCAGCCTCTCCCCAGATATTCACTATTTGGTTCCTTCACACTACTCGCAGTCCCTGGAAGTATTTTGGCTGTTTTGTAGGCATATTTGCTTTTTGTCTGTCTGTCCCTCCAACACCTAAGTTTCAGTATGTTAGGGACCTATTTTGTTCACGGAAAAATGCCCAATAAATGTTTCAGGGACACAGGCGTGCTCCGATGCGTGCCCTGCTCCTCCATCCTCGATGCTACAGTGGAAGGAGGGGACCCAGGGCCAGGGGCCTGGGAGAAGACGTGGAGAGCCGGAGAGTGGGTGCTCTGGAGTCAGTCCAGCACGTAGAACTGCCTTCGAAGCCACGCTCCCCTAGCCCGTCTCCGCGGGGACGCGTGTCCCTTTAAGGGCAGCGCGGCCACGCTCCCGGGCCCGGTGCACGCCGCAGCCTCGCTCTGGGGCTGGAGCCTGCGCGCTGGCTCCCCGCAACCCGCCACCCCTAACCCCCATCGCCGGTGCGCTCCGGCCCGCAGAGCTTTCCCCTCGCCGCACCATGTCTCTTCGCCGGCCGGGGCGTGGCGGCCCGGCCCCAGCCCGGCCGGCCGCGGCCAGCGGACTCGAGAGGCTATGATCTGGCTGGGCGGCTGGTGCGCGCGGTGGCCCCGCGGAGCGGCGGTCCCCGCCGGGCGGCGCTGGGTGGCGGGCAGGCCGGCCGGCCGGCTGGGCGGCCGCGCCCTGCGGGTGCTGGTGGACATGGACGGCGTACTGGCCGACTTCGAGGGCGGCTTCCTCAGGAAGTTCCGCGCTCGCTTCCCTGACCAGCCCTTCATCGCGCTGGAGGACCGGCGCGGCTTCTGGGTGTCGGAGCAGTACGGCCGCCTGCAGCCCGGGCTGAGCGTGAGCATCCCCCGAGCCCCCCGCGGTTCTGCCTCGGGCCCCGCGCCCCCCCGGGGGCAGGGAAACCCAGGCCGGCCTTCCCAGCCCGGGCGGGGCAGCCTGCGTGACCTTGCGTGGGTCACCGCCCGGAGCCTCGCGTGAATCGGGGTCCTGGGAAGGAGCAGGGGCGCAGCGACCAGGCAGCCCTGTGCTCGGTAACTGTTGGCTGTCATCCAGGACCTCAAAATTCAGGGGACTCTGAAGCGTAATATACCTACCTCTGTGTCATCAGCTGACTTTAAAATTGTGGCATATTTAGCTTTAAGTCTTTTATTTTTTAATGAAGTAAACATAACAAAAGTCCTCCTTGACCCCTGATACAGGCACATTTCCATTTCTTCATTCTCATGGATTTGTGTTTTTACCATTTTTTCCCCCTTTCCATAAAAACAGCTCCCTGTGGAATTTGAAGCCCGCCCAGGGGGTTGAGTGACTTTGTGGGCCTCACACAGTGAGTCCGTGGTCAAGTTGGCGTGGGATCAACCAACTCTTTGGCTTCTCCCGGTGCGGCCCTGCCAAACCCGAGCTCGGCGCACCGCCCCCCACGTCCCCTCGGCCCCCGGCTCCCCTCCCCCTCCCAGTGTGCTCGTTCTCGCAGTTGCTGATGCGGGCGCGGGAGTTGCTGTCCCGGCAGTTGTGCAGACAGATAACTTGGTTTGTAAATTTAAGCTGTTTCGTGAAAGGAACAGGATTTTTTGCCACGCACAAACTTAAAGAGCCTGGGTGTTTTCTGGCTTCCCTTGAGGCACCTCTTAAGGTGACTGTCAGGTGATGATGATGATATTAGAACCTATTTGGTACCACCTGTTGGTTTCATTACCTCTTTTCTGTGAGGTAGACATTATTATCTCCAGTGTGCAAGTGAGGGGCTCAGACAGGATTCAAACCCAAATCCATCTGCCTCCCCAGCAGCCTTCTGACTTATAAAAGGCACCTTGACAATTTTGGTTTCTTGAGGGGACAGGTGTTAAAAGGGAAATTAAGTGCTGTTTCCGGTCGTTAACAACAGGTACTTCTCTGGGCGACTTTCCCAGAGCCCAGGGCTGACTTCTCCCAGTCCTGATACCTGACAGAAATACCCCAGTAATTTTTGCAGCCTCAGTAGCATGCTGCCCTGCTCTTTGTGCTCATTTATAGACAATGCACCGCATTGGCAATCTGTGCACCTTATTTCCTCCCAGGAGTATGAGGGGGGATCCCCCCCAAAAACCGGAGGTATCTTCTGGAGGGTGGGCCCCTTGTAGCACAGGCTTCCCCCACTAGGTGAGTGTTCTAGGAACCCATTTGTATCAGTGCACCAGCTGGCGTTGTTGTAAGAGGCTGCATTTGGCTTCAGTGAATTTTTTCTGAAGACTCTTTCAGTGTGTTTGCCCATCTCTTTATGGGCGATTGACAGCACACCTGCCCACACTGCTTGAGTGTTCAGCAGTTTTTGACCAAACACAGCATGACCCTTGTGCCCCACCCTCCCTATTCACTTGATTGCACCCTGAGCGACTTTTTTTCATTTCCCTGGATGAAAAAAGTCCTTAAAGGGAAACATTCTGCCAATGTGAAAGAGGTGAAACAGAAAATGGCAGAAGCACTAAAAGGCATCAAAATCGATGAGTTCAAAAACTGTTTTGAGCAGTAGAAAAACATCTTGATAGGTGTATTGCATCAAATGGAGGATACTTTGAAGGTTACTGAAGTTTAAACATGTAAGAATAAATACACAATTTTTTATAAATAAACTGGGTTTTTGTGTCCCCCCTCATATATTAGGGTGATGAAACTAAGCCTACCCCCAACTCTAAAAAGGACAGTGGCTTTTTTTGTCTTTTGTGCAGAGGTATAGCCTCCAGGTCTAAGGAGATGAACTGCCATTTCCAAGTACAAAGAAAAGAACAGAGCTCATGGGGCACTAGGGTGGGGGTGTTCTGGGACTGATCTGCTCATTTCTTCTGCTTCTGAGAGCATTGCAGAAAATTGGATTTTAATAGATGGACACATGCCTTTTACCACCAGCGCAGCCCAGCAGGGTATCCTTGGGTCTCCCTTTGGCCCAGCTGGCCCTGCACCTCTGGTTGAAAACAACCAACCAGCTTACATATGTAGGCATTTCTACGTTACAAAATACCACACTATGCATATTCCCTTTGATCTTCACGGTACCCTGAGAGGTAAGCATGGCAGAGGTGGGAGGCGTAGCTCATCTGAACTCACTTAGAATTTCACATTGTTAGGACCGTTGAGGAACTGAGCCCAGAGCGAGCAAGCGCCTTGACCAGGGTTCAGAGCAAGTGAGTGAAGGAGGGAGGGAAGAAATGCTGGGACGCTGATCGTGAGGTGAGGTGGCTAGCTTAGGGCCACACAGCGATGGCCAGGACTTCTGACTGCTCCATGGAGCATGTCTTCCACTGCACTACACTGCTTCCAGGGGAGTTAGGAGCCCCAAGTCCAAGTTCTGATAGTAACACACATAAGTGGCCTCGAAAAAAATCTGTTAGCCTCAGTTTCCTTATTGGTAAGTTGGGGGTAGCAATTCTTACCCCTTGTGGGATATGAGGGTCAAAGGAAAAACATGTTAGCAATAAGCACTCATTTGCTTAACTCTGTATTGTTGCCGGTGTGACCTCAGTGCACTGCACCTGTTCACCTCACCTGGTGGTGGCGCCTGTTCTGGGGCGCGTAGCTTCTGACCTGCCAGAGGCACTTCCTGCACAGCACACAGGACTTGGGTTCCTGCTTCTCGGAGGTGGGAGTTTGTCCTCTTTTTGTCACTTTACCCTGGCCCCGCTCCTGGACAGGTGTGGCATTCTGCAAACTCGGGTTTTGGCTCAGCAGCAGGAGGTTGAAACTCCTAGCCTCGGGTGGAGAGACTGGGTTCTCCTGCCACCATGTTCCAGTGTGATGTTAGGTAAATCACTTCTGCTTCTGAGCCTTGGTTTTCTCATGTAAATGAGGGACTAGATTCTCGGCTTTCAAACATTAAAGTCTGCAGAATTCTTTCTTTTAAACAGTGTTTCTTCGTAGCCCAACCTATAACACAGATGATAGAGCTGTTCTGATTGATGAGGAGCCCGGAACTCTGCCCAGTTTGACTATCCACCCCCCAAATACCCACCCACCCCTGCCTCCCCAACCATGGCGTAGCAGTGCTCTTAAGGATCTCCGTGAGTTTGTGTGGCTCTTGAGTTTAAGGACTCCGGTGTTAACCAATGGTCACTGGCATCAATTCAACACCAACAGGAATCCCCAATTTGGGGGACAGTGAAGAAGGCAACTTTATTTAGTGCTAACAGCTCAATTGTGACAGAGCAGGGCTGCAAAAATAGCTCACTAGTGTTACAACCCCATTATGATGCCGCAAGGCAGTGAAATTGGGGCACCCCTCTCCAGCTAGACAGCTCTACTCCATTTCTGCCTGCTCCTCTCTTCCCTGGTCTGGGGATGTCTTCAGCAGCTCACCTCCAGCTGGGGAAGGCCAGCCCCCAGTCTTCAGTGGAAAGGGAGATCGACCTCCGAGCCAGAGGAGAGCTGACTGATATAGACCCAAGTCCCTGTCCTGGGTCCCTGATTGGTTTGTCCTCATGCAAATGAGGACTCCAGATCTTTACAGTTTGATTGTTACAAAAAATCACTGTCCTGGTTGATCAGAATGGAGCTGCTCTGATTGGTTAGTGAAAATGGTGATGGGAATGTAGGTATGCAGCTCTAATTGGATAAGGAAAGCCTCGGTCTTACTGGAATACCAGGAACTCCTTTATAAAGGCTGGCTCAGATGGGAGGAACACAGTTCGGGTAGGCAGCTTAGTGCAGGATTCTCTCTGAAGTGTGGTTTGCGTGAGAGACCCCTATGTAGATATGACTGCTAGACTGTTTTTTTTTTTTTTTTAATTTGAGTCCAGTTAAGCTAGTGAGAGCCCTTCTTAGTAGGTGTCTTCTTTCTCAGGGTCCACAAGTGCCATGGCAAGACCCTGTCCATCCTCAGAGCCTCCAGCATGCCTCTGGCCATTAGAATCAAGCAAACATGTGGTTCATGATGTTTGGTCCCCCCACAGCTTTGTCTGTGCCTCCAGCAGAGCAGGCTTTGGAAACCACAGTCCCTGACACCTTAGCTGGCCTTTGCTGGACCCTTGCAGAAGTCGGGCCCCACTTGGGGAGCACTAGAGCACAGACACACTCCATTGGATTCCCCTCCTGCCTGGAAATATGTCCTTGGGTGTGTGGGAGGGGGTGAAGGGAATGTGGAAGGCCCGCCCTCTTCTTATTAGCAGACCTTTTCAGCTGAGACATCCTCGTTGCCAGGAGGCAAGGTGTGGAGGGCCCTGGATTCATCTGCTTCTCTCCTCAGGAGAAGGCCATCAGCATATGGGAGTCGGAGAATTTCTTTTTTGACCTTGAGCCTCTGCCAGGGGCTGTGGAAGCTGTGAAGCAGATGGCCAACCTAGAAAAGTAAGTTTGTCTTCCCACTCCAGCATCTGCACCTTCCTGCAATCCCTCCTTTGCTTCTGCCCACTCCCTCTCCTCTCTCCCTTCTCTCTCCTCACTCCCTGCACAGGGCCATGCTTTTCCATCATCACTGGACCTGATGCAAAACCTAACTGAATAAAACAGATTCCACTGGTAGGATATTAAGATACTTTGATTTAGTAACTTCAGAAAATATTGAGCCTAATTTGACATGGTTCACTAGGTGTTGAAAGGTCATTTACTCAGCAAATATCTGAGAATGACTTAGATACCAGTGATACAGAAATGAACAAAATATGGTCCTTGCCCTCATGGAGTTTACAGTCCAGCCAGAGAGCAGATGTTAAACAAAGAATCACGCAAGTGAAGATAATCACAGATTGTGATAAGCTCTGAAAAGAGAAGAGTACGGTGTATGAAGAGGTGTAACAGATGCAATGAGAAAGGGCAGTGAGGAAGCAGGAGGGGTATCGTGTGAGATAGCTCTGTTTTGTTCTGGTACAATGATTGGTTCTGTGGACTGAAGTCCGCACTCCACCCCCATCGCATACCATCCACTGAAGCCCATTAGAGGTTATAGATGATGTGCTTCCCCGAGGACTTGGTTTAAATAGACTTATGGAGATACAAGTCACAGACCATACACCCATTTAGAATTGCAACTCGATGGTTTTTAGAATATTCACAGGGTTGTACCACTGTCACCATAGTCAATTTTAGAACATTTTCATCACCCCCTAAAGAAACCCTATACCCATTAACAGGCACTCCCCATTCCTGCCCCTCTCTTTGTAGCCCTAGGCAACTACAGTCTACTTTGTGTCTCTGTAGATTTGCTTATTCTGGACATTTCATATACATTTAAGACAATATGTGGTCTTTAGTGACTGGTTTCTTTCACTGAGCATAGTGTTTCCAGGTTCATCCATGTTGTAGCACAGATATCAGCGTTTCATTCTTTTGCTTTAATGGAATCTGTATTTAATGAGGCCATGGCATTTTCAAACAGAATTCTCTCTTCTGCTGAGACACACTTTTCTGATTTGCATACCCTATGTAACTTTTAAAAAATTGAGATGCAGTTGACATATTATGTTCATTTCAGATGTCTACCATAATAATTTGATATTTGTGTATATTGTGGCCATTCCTTTTCATTACTGAATAATATTCCATGGTATAGCTATGTCACATTTCGTTCATTCATCAGTTGGTAGACATTTGGGTTGTTTCTGCTGTTTAGATATTAAGAATAATGCCTCTTTGAACCTTTGTACTTGTGTAAACATTTTTTATAGTTATTTTCTTTCTTTAAACTCTTTTTAAAAGATTTCATTTATTCTTTAGAGAGAGGGGAAGGGAGGGAGAAAGAGAGGGAGAGAAACATCAATATGCAAGAGAAACATCAATTGGCTGCCTCTCACATGCCCCCAACTGGGGACCTGGTCCACAACCCAGGCATGTGCCCTGACTGGGAATCAAACCGGTGACCCTTGTGTTCGCAGGCCTGTGCTCAACCCACTGAATCACACCAGCCAGGGCTGCAGTTGTATATTTTCATTTCTATTAGGTATATAACCAGTAGTGGAATTGCTGGGTCACAAGGAAAATCCACGTTTAGCATTCTGAGAACCGTCAAACTTTTCCAAAGTGACTACACCATCTTACACCACCACTAGCAGTATATGGGGGTTCCAATTTTTCCACATCCTCATACACACTTGTCATTGTCTTTTATATTTTAGCCATCCTAGTGGGTATGAAGAGGTATCTCATTATGGTTTTGATTTGCATTTCTCTGATGGCTAAGGATGTTGAACATCTTTTTGTGTGCTTATTAGCCATTTGTATATCTTTTCTGGAGAAATGTTTATTCAAATCCTTTGCTAAATTTTTCAACTGGTTTGTCCTTTTTTATTTTTGACTTGTAAGAATTCCGTATATATTCTATATAATAACTCCCTTATCAGATATATGATTTGCAAATACATTCTCTCATTCTGTGGATTGTTGTTTTCTTTTTTTTAATTTATTGATTTCAGAAAAAGGAAAGAAGGAGGAGGAAAGAAAGAAGGAAAGAAGAAGGAAGAGAGAGAAACATCCATTTGTTGTTCCACTTATTTATGCATTCATTGGTTGATTCTTGTATGTGCCCTGACTAGGGATTGAACCCACAGCCTTGTAGTACCAGGACAATGCTCTAACCAACTGAACTACCTGGCCGGGGCATTATTTTATTTTCTTGATGGTGTCCTTTGAAACACACAAATTTTAATTTTGGTTTAGTTTAATTTATTTTTTTCTTTTGTCACTTGTGTGTCTCATCTAAGGATCCTTGGCCTAATTCAAGGTCACCAAGATTTTGCTTTTATGTTTTCTCATAAGAGTTTTATAGTTTTAGCTTTTATATTAAGGTCTTTGGTCCATTTTGACTTAATCTGTGCATGTGTTGGAAGAAAGAGGTCCAACTTCATTCTTTTGCATGTGGAAATTCAGTTGTCCCAGAACCCTTTGTTGGAAAGATTTTTCCTTCCCCTATTGAACTGTCTTGGCATTCTTGTCAAAAATCAGTTGACGATAAATGTTAGGATTTATTTCTAGACTTGCATAACTTTTATTGGTCACAAATTTGCTTGAATTTAGCAACCTGAATGACAAATCAAACATAAGGTGTGACTTGGCCTTCATTGTACCATATAAATTTCTCCCCAAATTGTCAGCTTTTAAAGTTCTGACATGATAAATAGGCTTCAGAGAAACACAAAATGCTTAGAGTTTGAGTTGACTGTGGATTTGTTTGATCAGTGATTTACCGGCCTAGGTCCTACAGAGTAGTATGTTTTATGCTGGTTTATCATTTGCACTTGATTTGTAGTGAAGTAGTGCTGTATAAGTTCTATCTCTGTCACAGGAGCCTGGAAAGGCAAAGAATATGTATGTTTGCACTAAAGCTTTTCAAAACTCTCTTCTTGTCTGAACCCGTGTTTCCTGGATCACATTCACCTGACCAGGTTCTGAGGCGCTGGGTAGAGGAGTGATTAAGATTCAGTTCTAACTGGAGTTAGACTGCCCAGGCTCAGACCCAGGCTTGTCTGGAATCTGTAAGATGTTGGGCAAGCTATTAAACTTTCTGGGTCTCATTTCTTCATCTGTAAAATGAGAATGAGAAAGTCCTTGGTATAGTGCCCGGCACTTAATAGATGCTCAGTAGATGCTCAGTAAATGCTCTTGTATTATTCTGCAAGATTTAATAAGTATGTGCCCTGGTTGGTGCGGCTCAGTGGATTGAGCGCCAGCCTGCGAACCGAAGCATTGCCACTTTGATTCCCAGTCAGGGCACGTGCCTGGGTTGCAGGCCAGCCCGCAGTGGGGACAGTGTGAAAGGTAACCACACATTGATGTTTCTTTCCCTCTCTTTCTCCCTTAACCTCTCTAAAAAATTAAATAAATAAAATCTTTTTAAAAATTTAAAAAAGATTTAATAGGTATGCAAAAGAAGAGAATTCTTTAACCAAAACCACTGGGGAAACACTGAATTAAGGTTTCTTTACTGTAGGACTTTTCAGAGCTTTTCATTTGCTCATGTGCATTGTGACTCTTCACTGGGGTAGCAGAGGATGCAGCTTTCTTCAAATGTGTTCTGTCCTGGAACACTTTCTGTCTGAGCTTCCCTGTTCATACTTCTGCAGAAATTCCAGTCTGGGAAGTGCAAGTCTAGACCTTAACGGTGGTGCTTTACCTGCCTCTTGGCTCTTCACTGGGGAGAAGATTCCTACAGTCATTGTTGTTCAAAGTGTGGACCAAGAGAGGGGTCTAGTCAGTAACTAAGCGGATAGCTGTGTGCCTCGTACCACGGCAGACAGAGACCAGTGTTTAAAATGTAGCTTAATGAAGATCTGTCAAGCCCCTGCTACATGGTAGGCCCAGTTCCAGGTGCTGCAGATAGAGATGTAGATGAGAGATGGTTTTTGCCTTCCTGGAGTTCATAAGTATACAAGGGACTAGAACGTGGCTCTGAAAGGGCTGGAGAATGTCAGCATGTGTGGAGGGCGGGAATGCAGACAGGCAGCAGCTCAGACTCCCTAGGGAAAGCAGGGCCATTGAGCTGTCGTTGTTGTTATTATTATTATTATTTATTCTATTTCAGTTGTCCCAATTCTTTTTCCCCTTTGCCCCCCTCCGCCCACAAGTTGTCATCTTAAAGAATAAAAAGGAATCTGCTAGGTGGGGAAGGCAAGAGGGGTTTAGGCCGGAGGGGAATAGTGTGAGCAAAGACCCTAACTGCCTACTGGAGGGACTGGCCTCGCGAGGCTCTTTGCCCTGGCGCGTCCTCACTGAGCGGGAGACTGCATCCCCTACACACCGCCTCACACCCTGAAGAGCTTATTTGGAGTATCTTCAGTGGTGACTAATTTAAAAAAATATTCAGTAATTTATTAGTATATTCTGTGAAAACCTCGCACAATGTGGAATCTGAACGATGTAGCTGCTTGTCCACCCCCCGCCCCCATTGACCCCATTCTTTCTACCCTGGTTCACAATTTGGTGTTTTGCTCTCAGACCTTTTACAGTGCACACATGTATATATTTGTATGTGGGTTTGGAAATTTCTGTGTTCCATCTAGTAGCCAGAGTGATACTTTTAAACCAAATTCTAGGGATGTTGGTCCCCTCTTGGTTTCCTGTTGCACTGAAATAAAACCCTAAGTCAGCCAGGCCTGGGAAGAGTTCTCACAGCCCCGCCCTGCCGCCCTCCCTCTACCTTTTCCTTGCTCCAGGCACACTGGCTTGTTTTCTGCCAGGCACGAGAGTGTTTCTGGTCCCGTGGCCTTCGTTCTGATTACAGCGTCTCGGAATGTTTCTCCCCTTTGCATGCCACGTCATTTTTATCCTTTAGTTCCATATACCTGGAATGTCACCTCCTCAAAGAAGTGACCACTGCAGCTTAAGTGGCCACTGTCCCCTCCTAGCCTGCCCCGTTGCCCTGGTTACATTCTCTACTGAAATTGTATGTCTCTGTTTGTCCCTTTCCCTTTCGAATACCATCCCTGAGGTCAGGGACTGTCTTGGTTATGTCTCCGTTCTCATCCTGAGAGCGATAGCTGGCGCGTAGTACGCACTCAGATTTTTGCTGAACGAATATTCCCATAGTAGTTGGTTTTTTTAAACAAAAACCAGGAATGCAGTCCTCTATGTTATTCTGTAGCTTTCTCTTTTTTACCTAACAATATGTTAGGCATCTTCCCATACCAACACTATGGAACTCTTACTTTAAACTACTGCATGGTATTTTATTATACACATATACCATAATTCATTTAATGATTTTCATGTGGACATTTAAGTCATTGCCCATTTCTTGTGTGTCAGGGCTACGTGAGAGTCTTGGTGTACACATGCACGTAATTCTGCACAACAGTGGGTGAGCTGGATCAAAGCCACGTGCGTTTAAAATTCTGATAGATGCCTGGTGACACATTTTTATTCTTTCAGTGGGTACCCTACCATAACAGCTAGTGTAGTATATAGTCCATATGAAATATCCTCAGGCAATATGAATTGTCCTTGAAAGGGGCATTTATTTGATGGGTAAAAATAACGAACACTTATTTGGGGTGCATGCCAGAAAATAAATGAGTCATATCTGAATCTCCCTAGTCTTTCGAATGTAATGGACTTCCGTGTGTGTTGAATAAAAGAAACACATGATATCTAAAGCAATGAGTACTTTCTGATGTGATTGTAAGCAGCTGCCCAGGTCAGTCCCTAAGAGAAGGTTGAAAACTGTTTGCTTTAAAAGTATATAGCTTATGGTTGATTTTGGAAAAATAAAAAGCAGGATAAAAAATCCTTTATAATCTCAACTACTTTGAAACCACCACTTTCCTACATTTTGGTGTTTATGCTTAAGTTTTCTTTCCTATATATTTTGTCCATAGTTGTTATCATATTGTATATAACTTGAAACATGTATCAAGCTGTAGCAGTATTTGTCAGAACAAAACTTTGACCTCCTCAGGGACTACTTTTGAAGGAAACATCACTTATTTAAAAGGATTAGTCTAGACATGCTTAAACCTGTGTTTAAACATGGTTGTCATTACTCTGTTGTAAAGCCTGGAATGAGGCAACTTACTCATTCATTCACTAATCACATACATATGTGTATGTATATATACATATTTATCACTTATCGTGTGCCTGGCCCTGTACTAACACTGGGGATGTATTTGTAAATAAAACATCAGCTTGTAATAAGCTTTGTGAAGGAACTAAACAAGGTGATGTGTTAGGGAGTACATGGAGAAGAAGCTTCCTCAGATGGGAAGGGTGGCTCTGAAGGGGCGACACTTGACCTTAGGCCCAAAGGATAAGAATGAACTAAGTTATGAGCATGTGTAAGGCTTCTGGGCTGGCCAAGGACTCGGCTTGTCTGTATAACACAAAGTGAACTCGTGCAGCTAGAACTAAGGGAGGGCAGTTGGGACGGGGGCGTGGTGGGGGGGGGTGGGCTGAAGAGAGAGTGATGTGACTGAACTTAGGTTTTAAAAACATGGGCTCAAGGTGAGGAATTTGGATGCATATTTCTCCAAAAATATACACAAAAAAGATACACAAAAAGATATACAATAAGCGCACAAAAATTTGCCTTGATATCATTAATCATTAAGAAAATGCAAAGCAAAGCCACAATGAGAAATTACTTCACACCCACTAGATATGATAAAAAAAAGGACAAGTGATTGCAAGTGTTGGGAGAGGAGAGAATTTTGGAATGCTCATCATTGCTGGTGGGGTTGTAAAATGGTGCAGCTGCTGTGGAAAACATTTTGGAAAATATTCCCTGGAAATGTTAAACATGGAGTTACTGTAGGACCCAGTAACCACACTCCTGGAAACGTACTCAAGACAACTGCACATGTGTGTCCAGCGCTGTTCACAGGGAGAAACAACCTAGACATCTATCAATGATGTAGGTGCATTAAAAATGTGGCGTATGCGTACAATGGGGCATTACTGAACAGCAAAAAGGCATGAAGCACTGACACATGCTCCAACGATGGATGGCCCTTGAAAGAAGCCGGTCACACAACTTCACATGTTGTGTGATTTCATTTATATGAAATGCCCACAATAGGCAAATCCACAGAGACAGATGGGTGGTTTCCTAAGGCTGAGGGCAGAATGGGGAGCAACTGCTGTGGAGACAGGGTTGGTTTGGGGGGAGGTGAAAGTGTTCTGAAATTGGTGATTATTGTAAAACTCTGTAAAGTCATTGAATTATACACTTAAAATGGGTTGCTCTCATAGTATGGGAATTATATTTTAATGGAACTGTCTTAAAAAGTCAGTCTACTCAATTTAACAAAAGGAACAAACTATTCATGCATTTAAGAACATGAATGCAGCCCCCAAATAATGTTACTGGATGAAAGAATCCAATCAAAAGAGAATACATGCTCTGTGGTTTCATTTACATAAAATTCTAGAAAACGCATTTCAATTTATGGTGGTGGAAAGCAGGTCAATGGTTCTGGGCCCAGGAGGGGTGGGGTGGGTCAGGGAGAGATGACAAGGGGTGCTGGGAAACTTTGGGGATTGACAGATGTGTTTATTATCTTGATTGTGGTGGTCTGTGTTTCACAAATGTTGACACCATATTGTACCTTTTTAATATGTGTAGTTTATTGCACGTGAGTTACACTGTGACTGAACCCAGCCAGTAGAGGGGGTCCTACTGCTTGCTGCCTACCAGGAAAATCTCCAAAGACAGAGTTCAGTGGAAAAGAAAGGAATCTTATTTAATGGCAACTTTCTGCCTAAAATATCTGGGTAACAACAGTAAGGGGAAAGAAAAAGTCAGAGTATGACATAAAAAATAGTTTCATTACAACCACTACATAGGTTCAAGAGCTGAAAATAACACAAGAACAAAAATCTGTTCACAGGACTCTTATCACCGAGGTCTTTGGCAATAACAGCAAGCTTCTGTCTCAAAGCCCGTTCCCTCTGAGATACCCAAAGGAAAGTCACCCTGTTACCGTCTGCCAGCTCAGTTCAAGGTTGCACCAGGAGCCTCTCCCACCCAAAAGTTTTAGGAACGTAGGTGGCTTAGCTGGTCTCTAGTCGCTGTCCAGCTTCAGGCATCTTCCAGAGTCTGTGCTTCCAGGCCTCTGGGCACAGGCCTGCACTGGGCATTGTTGACAGGCCTTCTGATGACCATTGACAAGCCCCCCACCAGGAGAGGGGAAAGAACCAACTGCCCTTTTGCTTTCTGTCACACTCTTTCGAAAGTCCTCTCCCAGAATCCCACGCGCACCAAAAGCCAGTGGGAGTGTCCAGCCTTCCAACCAAGGAGGGCCAGTGTCAGCCACAGTTGCCTTTGCCACTCTTACCACCACTGTGTTTAGCAAGGGGGCCAAGTCTGCTGTCACTCATGCGCAGCTCGAACCCCTCCCCCATTTCTGGGTGTGTGTGTGTGTTTTTCCCTCCCCCCAATTACAGCACCTCAGGAAAGCTGAAAACAATTGGTCTAGGTGCTGAGTGGAAAGTGGCTTGGTGGGGGCGGGGTTGGAGGCTGGGGAGCAAGTCTGGGGTGTTTGCAGGGAGAAGTGCTGTGTTCTGGGTTGGATGACAGCCGTGGACAGCAGGTGAAGGGTCAAAACATGCTTTGGAAAGACAACCCACATGTTGGGGTGGAGGGAAGTTAGGAAAAAGGGTGGTTTTTAGTTCTTTTTTTTTTTTTTAATTCACTAGAGCCATCAGATATATGTAATAGTGCCGTTAGCTGAGGAGGACAGGTTTGGGGGGCTTGGGAGAATCACATGTTGCATTTTGGAAAGGCTGAATCTGAGATGCCAGTGTGATGTCCAAGTGGGGATATTTAACAGGCTGCGGAGGATGTAAGCCCGGAGTTCAGGGAAGATGGAAGGTATTAGATGGTGTATATTGGTCTCTGCCCCTGGTGTCACGGCACAGACTTCTGAAAACCTTGTGACTTCTTGAGTGACAAGAGCATGAGGAGCATCTCTTGTTTTAATGGGGTGACTCTGGGTGGCTACTGGGTGGGGCTGGTCACTAGAGAGACCAAGCCCTGATTAGAAGCTTGGGATTCACTCCTCCGAGCACATGTAGGTGGCCGGCTCTCCCAGGAGGCCAGGCTTCAGTGCAGGCAGGAGGTGGGAGCACATGATGGAGAGGCCGCAGGTCCAGGGGACTGTTGCAGCGGGGGGTGGGGGGGGGTGCCTCAGGCAGCCAGGTCGTCACAGGCACATGCTTTCTGATGATTCTCATAGGACTAATTACCAATGAGAAAAGGAACCAGGAGAATCGTCTTCATGGGCTTGAGTTGATGAGCCAGTTGTCCCAGGTGCCACACCGGCTTTATGGGACCATCGGGCCCACGTGGCTCCATTGTTGAGCAACTGGGGCCCTTGGGGCTGTGGGGAGAAGTGGGCTCCTGGGTGGCCCTTCAAGGTCAGCTTCCACATTGAACATGGAAACACAGATGGGGGAAGGGGTGCCCCTCAGCAGAGCCATGTCTGTTTTAATGGGACTCCCAGTGCCAGGGGCTTAGCTGGGTGGGTCAGGGCTCCTCCTCACTGCTTCCCCTGCCAGCAGGCTTGGCCAGACACAGACTGTCCTCAGGGTTTCCTTCTCCCCCAGTAACCTGCTCTGCATTCTTTGAATGCCTCTCGTAAGTGCTTCTGTCTCAATATTTCCCTGTTTAGATCCCAGGCTGTGCATCTGATTAGCCCCACTAATCTTTTGGGTCTGGCCTTGCAGAATTGCCATAAGTCAAATGCCCACCCCTGAGCTGGTAGCCTGGGCCAGGGGTGGGGTCCCATATGGCTGCCCTGGGCAGTGTGTTGACGCCTTCCAGGTGGTGGGTGGGTGTGGTGCAGCAAAGCGGAGGGTGGGGTGAGGTCAGGGATGTGGCTCCCAGGCTTACTCTCCTTCCTCTCCCACAGCACTGATGTCTTCATCTGCACGAGCCCCATCAAGATGTACAAGTACTGTCCCTACGAGAAGGTGAGCTGTGTGCTTGCTTGCAGAGAGGGCTTGGTGATTTGCTCTCCTCACTTTACCCCAAGGGTCATAAGTAAGGGGTGCCAGCTCTCCACGTGCCCAACAAGAAGGGCACTGAACCCCTACACAGCTGCTGCCGGCTGGGGTGGATTTGTTTCTGCCTCCTCTCCCATCGATCCCTCCTGTTTCTGTGCCAGAGTCTCCTTCCCTGACAACCTTCCCTAGCGCCAGTCCGACATTCTGCCACCTTGTCTGGATGGAGCTGGGGAAGGTGACGGCTCTCTGGAGAGGGTGATCGTCCACATTTCAGTGCAGTGTCATTTGTGAAAAATGGGACAAGAAGAGAAAATGTGTCTGTTGAAGGGCTGGAGGCAACCCAAATTCACATGTTAGAACACACAAATTTATTTACACAAAAAGTCTTACAAAAGGTGAAATAGTTGAGTTTTGCTACATACTCACTGTCTTCTTTATTGAAAATATTAGAATTGCATGAAAGTGAAACTTTTCTGGAGATTGAGAACCTGTGGTTGACCAGACCAGAGGGAAGGTCTGTTGCCCAGGAGGTGGGCATTCACACCAGAGGTGGGTTCAGGGCCTGGCCCCTCCTGAGGAAGTTCGAGCAGCCCTTGCCAAGCCCAGCGCCTCCCTGGTCAATGGCTTGGCTCAGCCCTTCAGCAGGAGTTCTGGCGAGCGTCTTCACATTACATCTCTTCTCTCCAACTCCATGTTAGAAGCAAAATGCACTTAGTCAGCCAGCATTGGGTGCCTTCTCTGTGCTTTCAGTGGACTGGGAACTCGCCCTTACTGAGCAATTATTGTGGTGTCGTGTACGGTGCTCGGCCCCCACCATTTCATTGCGTGCTCACAGCATCCCACTCCGTGGTTACCCTTACACCCTTAGAACATGCGAGAAACATGAGTTTAGTTAAACTCAGGGAAGTCAACAACTTCCCCAAAGTCAGTAAGTGTGGAGTTAGGACTGAGGGCCAGATCCACTATTTCTTGTAGAGCAGTGACCCAAAGTCAGGCCCCCAGGCCAGCAGCGTCTGCACGCCCAGGGCACTTTAATAGAAGTGGGTGTTTTCTGGCCTCTCCCTAGGCCAGGGCTGTCCAACCTGCAGCCCACGGGCCACATGTGGCTCAGGGTGACTGTGAATGCGGCCCAACACAAAATTGTAAATTTACTTAAAACATTTTGAGATTTTTTTTGTGGTTACATGTCAGAATGTATTTAATGTGTGGCCCAAGACAATTCTTCCAGTGTGGCCCAGAGACACCAAAAGGTTGGACACCCTTGCAACCTTCTGAATTAGAATCTCTGGGAGCAGCTGAGTGTGTTTAAGCAAGCTTACCAGGTGCGCTCTTAATTTTGAGAACTGCTGGGCGAGAGTAACTGTTTCAGCCGGGGTTGTGCTGGAGATCAGGATGCTTGTCTAGTGCTTATTGGAATAAGATTGATAAGGTTGCTGTCAGTCACCCATTCCCGTGGATTTAAGTATCATCTGTATGCCTGCCATCTGCCCTGTACAGCCTCAGCCCAGGACTCTCCTCTGAATTCCATGCAGCTCAAACCTGCCCCATCCATCCCTGGTGCTGCTCTTCCCATCCTGCTCCTCCCGGGCTAGAAGCCGGGGCTGTCCGGGTGACATCCTCTGACCCCTCACCTCTAGCACGTTGGCAAGGCATAGCTCCTGTTGACCCGTTTCTGATACCTGGCATCTGTCTGCTTCTCCCTCTCCTCATTGCCACCACCTCAGCATTTCTTGTCAGCCTCCTACTTTAAACCATTTTACTAGTTTCCCACTGCACTTAAAATAGGATTAAAGGAAGTGTATACATACAATACACACACACACACACACACACACACATACACCCTCCTACAAGGCCCTGCCTCACCACCCCTCCCACCCACCCCAGGGTCCTGTCCTGTCCCTTCATGATGCTGAGTGCTCCTCCACTTCTGAGCACGTAGCGCATTCTTGCTTCCTGCCCTTGCACGTGCTGGCCTCTGCCTGCTTGGTTTCTTCTTCTTCATCCATTGGGCCTCAGCCCAGCAGCCTCCCCACAGCATCTGACTATAGTTAAAATACATTCTCCCTCCACCTTGTTGTTCCACCTCTCAGACCTTTGTTTCCTGTATAACACCACGATTTGAAATGGATTTATTTCTTTGTCTATGTCCTGTCATCTGTTTGCCTTGTCCACTAGACTGCCAGATCCACAAGGGCAGGGACTATGACTCTCTTGCTTACTGCCGATCCCAGTGCCTAGCACAGGTCCTGGCATGGTGTAAGCACTCACTATTTGTTGTTGGATGAATAGAGTTATTTGTTCAACAGAGTTATTACACATCGTTCAGTAATAATGTTTACCATTTAGCTAATGCTTTTATTTTATTTTTAAAAAAGATTTTATTTATGTATTTTTAGAGAGGGGGGAGGGAAGGAGAAAGAGAGGGTGAGAAACATCCATGTGAGAGAGAAACATGGATCAGTTGCCTCTTGCACATGCCCAGACAGGGGACCAAACGTGGGACCTTTTGCTATGTGAGACATTGCCCAATCAACTGAGCCACAGCGTCAGGGCCGCTCAGCACGTTTACTGTGGCAGATGCTGTACTGGCAGTATACTCTTTAGGGCTTACAGCATCTCCCTGCGAAACAGGAATGCAGTTGACCCTCGGCAAACATGGGGATAAGGGGCACCAACTCCCTACCCCCACAGCCGAAAATTTGCGTATAACTTTTGACTCCCTAAAACTTAAGCTGTCCCTTCATACCTAAAGCGGATGGGTTCCAGGATGCCTCTGGCTCCTCTGTGGATACCAAAATCTGCAGATGCGCAAGTCCCCTATATGAGATGGCATAAATCAATGCATACAGTCGGCCCTTTTTATCTGCACACTCACAACCGCAGATCAAAACCAGTGCAGGTGTTCAGTGCAGAGAATCCGCGTGTAAGTGGACCTGCGCAGGCCTACGCAGTTCAAGGGTCAACAGCACTCTTCTGATCTGCCAGATGGAGACGGAGGCCGAATGAGGGGTGGCGGCTTTCCTACTGGATCAGTGGAGCTGGGCCAGGTCTTTGTCTCATAGCCCTGCCCTTAGCCTCGCCCGCCTGCAGCGCACTCGCTGTTGAGGACTCAGAGCACAGTGACTGTGTGAGAAGAGGGTACCAGTTAGGACTCTTTTGTCACAAGCAATATCAACAGTGCCGAGCCAACTTAAAACAAAACTAGAATTTATTAGAAGGATGTTGGTTTGCCCAGAGAATCAAAGGAAAGTCAGAGGAAGCAGGCCCTGGACCAGCTGTGCGGGAGCCAGAGCCACAGATGGCCTCCTTAGCACCTGGGCCGCAGGACTGCCGCTCCGGCCAGTCTCCACCCATGTGTTTCTGTGTCCAAGTCACATTCCAGGAGAAAGAGCTTACCAGCTGAGCTCGGGTCCCACGCCTGACCTGTGGCAACGGATAGGTGGACCTCCTGGAGGTCCCATTAAGGATGAGGTGGCTTCACAGAAGACAATTCAGGTGCTGTTCCCAGAGGAAGAGGAGCAGTGATGGTGGCCTTGATTAAAATGAAGGAAAAAAGCAAAAACCCACCACTTTGAACCTTGTACCTAGCTACAGCAACACTGTTAACATTCCACTGTGTTTCTGTCTACCCCAGAATTGAGCCTCTTCATTTAACTTCAAATATAAAAGGTAGGCTGTGTTTGAATTTAAGGAAGTAATGAATTCATTCATTTGGCAGTTACCAAGCACCTGCTATAAAACTTAAAAAGATGCTCCATCTCTGCTTTCAGGAGCTGATGACAGTGTGTCAGGCAGATAGTGGGTTGTCACTCCATGTCACAACCTCTGTGGTCACACAGGAGGAGGAAGCCATGGCTCATTCTTGGGGAAAGTGACCAATGAGTCAGCCATGGGAATGGGCAGGCAAAGGAGGGCGGGGGAGTGAGTTTTGAGTGTTGCAAACAGCAGTGCAAACACAAAAGGGCATAAGGGGGAGCTCGGAGGGTGGGGTGGCATGAGTGGGGGAGGCTGGAGATGAGCTGAATAAGCAGGCAGGGCCTTTAGTAATCAGGAGTTTGCACTTCACTGCCACAGGCACTTTGAGGCCTTTGAAGGGCGTTTAAGCAAAGTGGTCATAAATCCCCTTGGTCTTTCTGAAAGCTCCCTGCAGCAGCATGGCAGGTCATTTGTGGACTTCATGCCCATCCTGGAGACCACACGGAGCCTGCTGCAGCGATCCAGACGGACTGTAATGAAGACCTAAACCTAGACAGTGACAAAAGCCCACAGGACAGTCACCATGGCGGTGACTTGTTACGCCCACGAGAAACAGTGAATGCCCAATGGAAACATGCACTATGGATGCCAATAGAAAGTTTTCCAAAAGCAAAAAACACAGTGAACGTAAGCACGGATTACTTAATTTTGTTAGTAAAGAAATGAAAGTTGAAATGATTTTTTCTATTAGAATGATAATCATTTGAAATTATAATAACTAGTACTGGTAAAGGTTTGTAAAAACCAGCATTTTCAGAAATGGCTGGTAGAAAGAAACTAATAAAAGTCCTGCTGGTTGATAATTGGACAGAATACTCAGCTCAAAGGCCTTTAAAAATTGCCCTTATTATAATTTTTTTTGCTTCTAATTTATGAAGATGTAATGTGAACTCAGTGTAGTTGAGCTCCTTAATGGATAATCACCAGTACAGTCAGGACAGAGAACACGGCCATAGCACCCCTTGCTGGCCCGATCACCAGAGCCCTGCTCCAAGACCTTTACATGGTTCTCAGAATCTCAGAAGAAATGGAGCTAAGTTTCTAGCAGGGGCAGGAAAAAAGTAACTATTTTGAAACATGCTCAAGTGTTCTATTCTTTTTTTTAATTTATTCATTTTTAGAGAGGGGGAAGAGAAGGAGAAAGAGAGGGAGGAAACATCAACATGTGGTTGCTTCTCATGCACCCTGCACTGGGGATCTGGCCCACAAGCCAGGCATGTGCCCTGAGTAGGAATTGAACTGGCGACCCTTTGGTTCACAGTCCAAGCTCAATCCACTGAGCTACACCAGCCAGGGTAGTGTTCTATTCTTAAAAAAGCCTGCCCTCAAGGGGGAACTGTCTTATCTGGGAGGATGACCTGGGGGATGGGAAACACTCCAATCCAGCCCCCTAGTCACCCGTCGCACCGAAGCCACCCAGAGGCACCCTCCCACTCATGAAGTTCACATGCAAGAATCATAGGCTCACTAAAAGACAGACCTACACAGCAGAGGAATTCATCAACAAAACAAAAAGGCTACCCATGGAATGGGAGGAAATATTTGCAAATCATATATTCGATAAGAGGTTAATATCCAAAATATACAAAGAATTCATATAACTCAGTAACACAGAAAAGAATAATTAATTTTTTTAAGTGGGCAGAAGTTCTAAATAGACATTTCTCCAAAGAGGACATACAGGTGGCCAATAGACATATGAAAAGTTGCTCACTGTCACTAATCATCAGAGAAATGCAAATTAAAACCACAATGAGAGATCACCTCTCGCCTGTTAGAATTGCTAGCATCAGTAAGTCAACAAACAACAAGTGCTGGAGAGGATGTGGAGAAAAGGGAACCCTTGTGCACTGTTGATGGGAATGCGGACTGGTGCAGCCTCTGTGGAAAGCAGTATGGAGTTTCCTCAAAAAAAATTAAAAATAATAACTACCTGTGATCCAGTAATTCCACGTCTGGGTATTTAACCAGAGAAAACAAAAGCACTAACTTGAAAAGATACACACACACACACACACACACACACACACACGGGACTTTCAGTCAAGATGACCGGGGAGGTAAACGCTGTGCTCACCTCCTCCCACAACCACATTAAAATTAAAACTAAACTACAGAACAGCCATCATTGAGAACCACCTGGAATCTAGCTGAGCAGAAGTCCCGTAACTAAGGACTTACAGAAGAAGCCACATCGAGACTGATAGGAAGGGCAGAGATGCCGAACTGGAAGGTCCCACACTGGGAGGGGTTTCTTGGTTGTGGAGGTCCCCACATAGGAGAGATGGGTCCCAGCTCCACAACAGGCTCACCATCCCAGGGTTCCAGTGCCTGGAAGAGAACTCCTTGTAACTTCTGGCTGTGAAAACCAGGGGAGATTGTGGCTGAAGGGATTTCATCCAGGTGAGACGGAGGGCTTCTAGAGTCCCAAGCATTCCCCTTAAAGGGCCCATACATGGATTCAATCACTGTTAGCCTTGCTGTCTCTGAGTTCCAGGGCTGGGGGAGCAGCTGGAAAAGTGCAAGGAACATAAGGGGAGGAACTGAATTGTCTGGCTTCAAAGTAAGGGCTGGAGGAGCAGCTTTCTCCCAAACAAAGCGCTGGCAGAGACTATTGTTCCTTTGTTGAGCCTTTCCCCCACTCAGCCTGCAGGCTCAGGTGCCGCATCTGAGACTCCATCCACCTGGCTATCACTGTTTGCCAGGCCCTGGTGATTCCCTGAGACCCCCATTCCACCGGACTTGGAGATCCACTCCAGCCACTTCCAGTGGCTTTTCCACACAAATGGCCTGTCTTGGCTTGTGCTGTGGACTCTCCTAAAATCTCTCAAAGGTTCACATACCCCACACAAGCAGTACCTGGTCTCAGCTTGCCCTGTTCCTCTTGCTAAGTAGCCCTAAGGCCAGCACTAGTGGCAGCTGGCCTTTCTCAGGTGCCTCCAAGCCTAGCACAAGTGGCAGTCATCTTCAGATCATTTGTAGCTCATACCAAGGGGCCCTGGGCAGAACACAGGCAACGACTGACCTTGGCCTGCATCAGGGCTTCTCCCAAGAGACCCCACAATCAACACATCTAGTGGCCAGCTTCCGACCACACCAGGAAGGTATTCAAGAGACTATAGCCACTCCCAAGCAACACCCAACCACCTTCATAAAGGACACATCCTAAGGGGGGACTTGGAAGCACCAGAGCCCCACCAAAGCAAATTCTGCCTCACAGGGTCAGCCCCCACACAACAGCTCCTCCACTGTAGTCACTGTCAGTCCTCACAGCCAATCAGCCCGAGGGTCAGTCTTGCCCACTGATGTGCCAACAGCAGTCAAAGTTCAACTATAATGGGAGGGCAGACACACCCCACACAAGGGACACCCCTGGAGCACTGGCTTAAGAGACTGTGCCACAGGGCGCAACAGGACACCAACTATATAAGGCCACTCTGCCAATCCTGGGAGACATAGCAGCTCTACCTAATGCATAGAAACAAACACAGGGAGGCAGCCAAAATGAGCAGACAAAGAAACATATTTCAAATGAAAACAGATCAAAACTCCAGAAAAAAAACAATGGAGACAACAATCTACCAGAGGCAGAGTTCAAAACACTGGTTAAAAGGATGCTCAAAGAACTTAGGGGAAGAAGAGATGATCTCAGTGAGAACTTCCACAAAGACACAGGAAACAAAAATGGAGACAGGAAATAAAAAAGAACCAGTTGGAAATGAATACAGTAGCTGAAATGAAGAATGCACTGGAGGAATCAATAGTACATTAGATGAAGCAACGGATTAAATCAGAAATTTGGAAGATAAAGTAGCAGAAAACATCTGATCAGAACAACAGAAAGAAAAGAGAATCCAAAAATGGAGATAGTTTGAGGTGCTTCTGGGACAACACTATGTGTGCCAACATTTCATCACGGGGTACTAGAAGGAAAAGGGAAAGTGCAGGGGATTGAGAACCTATTCGAAGAATTAATAACTGAAAAATTTCCTAATTTGGCAAAGGAAATAGACATACAAGTCCAGGAAGCACAGAGTCCCAAACAAGATGAACCCAAAGAGGACCACACCAAGACATTTCATAATTAAAATGCAAAAGATTCAAGATAAAGAGAAAATCTTAAAAGCAGCAAGAGAAAAGCAGTTAATTATCTACAAGGGAGCTCCCATAAGACTGTCAGCTAATTTCTCAACAAAAACTTTGTAGGCCAGAAAGAATTGGCAAGAAATATTCAAACTGATGAAAACCAAGGACCTACAACTAAGACTACTCTACCCAGCAAAGCTGTTGTTTAAAACCAAAGGACAGATAGAGTTTCCCAGACAAGGAAAAGCTAAATGAGTTCATCACCCCCAAACCAGGATTATAAGAAATGTTGAAGGGGCTTCTTTAAGAAGAAGAAAAAACAATAAAAAATATGAATAATAAAATGGCAACAACTACATATCAATCAGTAATTACTTTAAATGTAAATTGATTAAATGCTCCAATCAAAAGACATACAGTGGCTGAATGGATAATAAAACAAGACCCATACATAAAGTTCCAAAGACACACACAAACTAAAAGTAAAGAAATGGAGAAAGATATTTTGTGCAAATGGAAATGACGAAATAAACTGAGGTAGCAGTATTATATCAGACAAAATAGACTTTAAAACAGGGGTGTCCAACCAGCTGCCCATGGGCCTCATGCAGCCCAGGATCAGGCCCAACCCCAAATCGTAAATTTACTTTAAACATTACGAGGTTTTTTTGTGTGTGTGATTACATGTCACAATGTATTTAATGTGTGTCCCAAGACAACTCTTATTCTTGCAATGTGGTGCAGAGACACCAAAAGGTTGCACGCCCCTGCTTTAAAACAAAGGCTATAAGAAGAAACAAAAAAGGACTCAGCAGTTCCACTTCTGGGTATTTATTCAAGGAAACCCACAAAAAAAATGAAGGAAATCCTGCCATTTGCAACAACGGGGATGGACTGTGAGGGAATTATTTGTAGTGAAGTGACTTAGTCAAAGACAAACACCATGTGATCTCACTTACATGTGCAAACAGTAAGACAGTCAAACAAGAAAACCCGAGCTCATGGATGTAGAGAAGTGATTGGTGGTTACCAGAGATGGTGGGGGTTGGGGGGTGGGGTAGAACAGGTGAAGGGATTCAAAAAGTACTAACTTCCAGTTATAAAATAAGTAACTCCCATGGATGTAATGTATAACATGACTATAGTTAATAATACTGTACTGTATGTTTGAAAGTTGCTGAGAGTAGATCTTGGAAGTTTTTATTTACAGGAAAACATTGTAACTATGTATTGTGATGGATGTTAACTAAATTATGGTGGTGATCATTTCTCAATATATACAAGTATCAAATCATGTTGTACACCTGAAATTAATATAATGTTGTATGTCAATTATACCTAAATTAAAAAAAATAGTACATAAAAAAGCATTTTAGGCAATAAATAGATTGTCCAAAATAATATAATTAATAAACAGTGAAAGCAAGTAATGTCACATTTATCTTTACATCTCTAAAGTCTTTGCTGTTTTTGATATAAGTCAGGATGTGACTTGAGCCCTGGCTGGTGTGGCTCAGTGGATTCAGTTGCCAGCCTGTGAACCAAATGGTCACCGGTTCGATTCCCAGTCAGGGAACATGCCTGGGTTGCAGGCCAGGTCCCCAGTAGGAGGGGGCACAAGAGAGACAGCCACACACTGATGTTTCTCTCCCTCTCTCCTTCCCTTCCCCTTTCTCTAAAAAAATAACTTAAAAAGAAGATGAGACAGGCCCATCAGGGCTTTGATTTTTTGTGAGTACAGCCATAATCTGTTTCACCATGCGTCACAGATGTTACAGTTTTTACAAATTGACAAGTCCCTTCACCAGCAAAATGATTGCAACTTGTTTTGTGGAGATACTTGCTTTATTGTGGTGGTCTGGCACTGAACCTGCAATATCTATGAGGTATGCTGTAAAATGTCAACCTGTTTATGCAATGGAAAAATATTTGCCAGAACATGTTCCCTAGCAATAAAAGTAATATAGGCATTAACACTTAAAAAGTGATTACTGTGAGTCAGGTACTGTTTTAAACATGTCATATGAATTAACTCATTTAATTTTCATGGGAACCCAAAAGGGTGAATGCCTGCATTTTATAAAGGAGGTTAAGGAAACTTGACAAAGGCCTGACAAGCAGTACGTGGTTGATTTGAGATTTGAACCCACATCATCTCACATTACTGCCTTTAGAAACAGCTCATTGGTTGGAGAGGGAGCAGGCCCAGCCCCACATCTTTATAGTCAGGATGGCCATACATTTTAGGTAAGTGAGGTTTCAGAGATGGCTTCCTTTCGTAAAGCCTCTGTCGTTTTGACTGGTGAAATGTAAATTTTCCCAGATACATTATAGTTTATTAGACTGCTTTATCTTTTTTCCTATTTCAAAAACCTAAAGCTCTCCCAGTCCATAGCTTGAATATTCTCTTGTCCAGTTTCATGCAAAAATATTTTTAAATTATTTGATTTTGATATAAAAACATGGTCATTATTCACATAATTATTACTAAAATTTGAATATCTAAATTTCAATTTTAAAGAATAAGTCTATTTCATTTATTTTATCCAAGTTTTCATCCAGTAAAACATTTGTTGTGAGAAATATAAAGACACTGTTACAAAACAGACCGGTGGAGGGACAAGATACTGTTACCGAATAGGCCACCCCCTTCCCCAGGGTCCCTCTATACTAGGTTCGCCGTGCCTGCCACCCTTAGGAATTGGAATTATGGCTCTCAATGCCAGAGTTTCATGAAAAGGAAAGCAACTATTTATTCAAAAGTTATACAGACTTAGAGTAATAACTTAACGTCTTTGTTAAAATCTCAAAGTCCCTTAAAACAGCCACAAATACACACAGTCTTTCTTTCCCCGCTTTGCACAGTCAGGCCAGTCTGGGGCACCGTATTTCAAGAAAAAAATAGAAGTCTGTGGCTCAGGTAGCTCCTGGTTCTTCCCAGTAATCTGTGCTTGGCTGGTAGGCCTTCCAAGGTTCCCACACCATCAGCTGTGTCGCTGGGGTCTCCAGTTCTTAATCCAAAACCACATGGCACCTTCTCATGACCCACCAGCAAGAGTCCTTTCACCCCTTTCCTTCCCACAACGTCTTTCCTGCATTCTTCCAAACTGCTAAGAGAGCTCTTCGTGGCTGCTCCATCCTGCTTTCCTGCTTCCTAAGCCACATGGTTAAGGGCCTCTCTCTGCCCCCCAAACTGCATGGTTCCAACCCAAATGGCTGCTGCGCCTGGGATTTTAAATCCCTATTTCTAACTCCTCCCACAATCGGCTACACCTGCCAGCATTCCATATCTTTCCAGCTTTTCTGGGCTGCCATAGTAAGTGCGGGCAAGCATGGCTCCATGGCGTGGAGAGGACCATCTCCAACCTCTCACGCAGGTGCTGTAACCAGGGGGAGCTGGCCCCCAGTTACGTCATGGGGCAAAGTCACTCCCACCTCCCTGGCTCAAAGCATGGCCATGGCTACTTAAGTAGTATCCACGAAGCTAGCCAGCTGTTAATAGATATGTTAAATAACTGTTTTTGCATATCAGGTATGAAGCTGGCCAACTGTTGATGTGCAAAATAACTCTCAGTGGCCCTGCTCCATGTGTCCCATCCCCCAGTCCAGGCTTGTGGGGGTGGGTATATCCTCTATTTTATAATTCTTGGACACCCCAAATTCTGGACCCTGTTTCAAATCCCTTTTTTGAGGGGAGACCCTGGCTGCACCCCATTACAACACTTCAATATCAGGCCAAAGGAGAAAAGACAACACTGAGACCTAATCACAGGCCTACAGAGCGCCGCCCCCCCCCCCCCCATTTCTGAAGTTCCTTTTACCTGGGGCAGCATGTACAGGCATCAAAAAAAAAAAAAAATTACAAGGCAAACCAAATGGCAAAAACACAGTTTAAAGAGGTGAATCAAGCATCAGAAGCAGACATAGCAAGGTTGTAATGATCAGACCAGGAGTTCAAAACAACTATGTTTAATATGCTAAGAACTCTAATGGAAAAAGTAGACAGCTTATAATAACAGATGAATAATCTAGGCAGAAAGATAGAAATTCTAAGAAAGAATAAAAAAGAAATGCTAGAGCCCCAAAACACTATTAACAGAAATGAAGAATACCTTTGATGAGCTCATAAGCAGATTGACATGGTTGAGGAAGAATCTCTGAACTTGAGGATATCTCAGTAAAAACTTCCAAAACTGAAAACCCAAAAGGAAAGATGACTGGAAAACAAAAAATGGGACCACATATCAAAGAATATGGGACAGCTACAAAAGGTATCATATGTATGTAATATGAATACCAGAAGGAGAAGGGGGAAAAGAGAAACAGGAAATTCCTGATGCAATAATGACTGAGGATTTCGCCAAACTTATTGGGGGACACCAAACCACAGACCCAGGAAGTGCAGAGAACACAGTAGCATGACTTCAACCCCTGCCCTCACCAAAACCATACGCCTAGGCATATCGCATTCCAACTGTAGAATATCAAAGGTAAAGAAAAAATCTTGAGACAAACCAGAGGGGGAAAAATCCACCTTACCTATAACAAAGATAAGAATTATATCTGACTTCTCAGAAACCGAGCAAGCAAGAAGAAAGTAGAGTAGCCCTGGCTGGTGTAGCTCACTGCATTCAGCACGGGCCTGCAAACCAAAGGGTCACTGGTTCAATTCCCAGTCAGGGCACATGCCTGGATAGCAGGCCAGGTCCCCAACTGGGGGCACATGAGAGCCAACCACGTATTGATATTTCTCTCCCTGTCTTTCTCTTTCCCTTCCCATCTCTCTAAAAATAAATAAATAAAATCTTTTTTAAAAAGTAGAGTAAAATATTTAACATGTTGAAAGTAAAAACCCACTACCTACAATTCTGTACCCTGTGGAATTATGTTTAAAAGAGAAGGAGAGATAAAGACTTTCTCAGACAAACAGAAATTGAGGGAATTTGTTGCCAGTAGACCTGTCTTGAAAGAAATGCTAAAAGAAGTTCTTCAGAGAGAAGGAAAATGATATAGGCCAGAAAATCAGATCTATATTAAGAACAGAAGCACATTATAGAAGCACTTTTATTTTTAATATTGTCAGAATAACATTAGTAATAATTGTAACTTCTGTATAAGTGAAATTAGTAATCTCAATGATACAAGGGATGGGAGGGAGAAACTAGGAATACTTTGTTATTATTAAGGTATTTGCACTACTTGCAAAGCAGTATTCTGTTATTTGAAAGTGGACTTGAATTAATTGTGAATGTATATTGCAAACTCTAGGGCAACCAACACAAAGAGGTTTTTGGGTTTTTTTTTAAACTCTATGTTTCTTGATGCCTAAGAAAGGCTAGAAAGTATAATTATATAAAATGCTTAATTAAAACCAAAAAAGGTAGAAAAAGAGTGGAAGATAGAAATAGGAACAGATAACAAGGACAACAAATATAAATGGTAACAAAGACAGTAATAACCACTTTCTATTTTACTTATTATTATTTTTAAATGTTTTATTGTTATTCAATTACAGTTGTATGCCTTTTCTCCCCATCCCTCCACCCTAACCCACCTCCCTCCCCTACCTCCCCCTTCCCTCTTGATTTTGTCCATGTGTCCTTCATAGTACTTCCTGTAATCCCCTCTCCTCACTGTCCCCTCCCCACTCCCCCCTGACTATTGTTAGATTGTTCTTAACTTCAATGTCTCTGGTTATATTTTGTTTCCTTTTTTCTTCTGTTGATTATGTTCCAGTTAAAGGTGAGATCATATGGTATTTATCCCTCACCACCTGGCTTATTTCACTTAGCATAATGTTCTCCAGTTCCATCCATGCTGTTGCAAAGGGTATAAGCTCCTTCTTTCTCTTTGCTGCGTAGAATTCCATTGTGTAAATATACCATAGTTTTTTGATCCACTCATTTGCTGATGGGCACTTCGGTTGCTTCCAGTACTTGGCTATTGTAAATTGTACTGCTATGAACATTGGGGTGCATAGGTTCTTTGGATTGGTGTTTCAGGGTTCTTAGGGTATAATCCCAGCAGTGGAATTGCTGGGTCAAAGGGCAGTTCCATTGTTAGTTTTCTGAGGAAAGTCCATACTGTTTTCCACAGTGGCCTCACCACTCTGCATTCCCACCAACAGTGCACTAGGGTTCCCTTTTCTCTGCATCCTCTCCAACATTTGTTTGTTGATTTGTTTATGTTGGCCACTCTGACTGGTGTGAGATGCTACCTCATTGTGGTTTTAATTTGCATCTCTCTGATGGCTAGTGAGGCTGAGCATCTTTTCATATGTCTCTGGGCCCTCTGTATGTCTTTCTTGGAGAAGTGTCTGTTGAAGTCCTTTGCCCATTTTTTAATTGGGTTCTTTGTCTTCCTGGAGTGCAGTCGTTCTTTATATATTTTGGATATCAGGCCCTTGTCTGCGGTATCATTGGCAAATATGTTTTCCCATATTTTTGGTTCTCTTTGTATTGTAGTGCTGGGTTCTTTAGCCATGCAGAAGCTTTTTATTTTGATGAGGTCCCATTTGTTTATTCTTTCCTTCATGTCCCTTGCTTTAGGGGACATGTCTTTGAGGATGTTGCTGTGTGGAATGTCTGAGATTTTCCTGCCAATGTTTTCCTCTAGGACTTTTATGGTGTTACGACTTATATTTAAGTCTCTTATCCACCTTGAATTTATTTTTGTGTATGGCGTAAGTTGGTGATTGAGTTTCATTTTTTTGCACGTAGCTGTCCAGATCTCCCAACACCATTTGTTGAAGAGACTGTTTTTGCTCCATTTTATGCTCCTGCCTCCTTTGTCAAATATTAATTGACCTTAAAGACTTGGGTTTATATCTGGGCTCTCTGTTCTGTTCCATTGGTCTATGTGCCTGTCTTTATACCAGTACCAGGCTGTTTTGATTACAGTGGCCTTGTAATACAGTTCAATATCAGGTATTGTGATCCCTCCTGCTTTGTTCTTCTTTCTCAAAATTGCTGTAGTTATTCGGGGTCATTTATGGTTCCATATGAATTTCTGAAATGTTTGTTCTATATCTGTGAAATATGCCATGGGTACTCTAATAGGGATTGCATTGAATCTATAAATTGCTTTCGGTAGTATGGCCATTTTGATGATGTTAATTCTTCCAATCCATGAGCATGGTACATGCTTCCATTTGTTTGTGTCTTCCTTAATTTCTTTCTTCAATGTTGTGTAGTTCTCTGAGTACAGGTCTTTTACCTCCTTGGTTAGGTACTTTATTTTTCTTGTTGCTATATCAAATGGGATTTTTTCCCTGATTTCTGTTTCTGCTGTTTCGTTGTTGGTATACAGGGATGCCTTTGATTTCTGAGTATTGACTTTGTATTCAGCTGTTTTGACAAATTCATTTATTAGGTCGAGTAGTTTTTTGGTGGAGTCTATAGGATTTTCCATGTACACTATCATGTCATCTGCAAACAGTGACAGTTTCATTTCCTCCTTTCCAATTTGGATGGCTTTTATTTCTTTTTATTGTCTGATTGCTGTGGCTAGGACTTCCAATACTATGTTGAATAGGAGTGGTGAGAGAGGGCATCCTTGTCTTGTTCCTCATCTTAGTGGGAAAGTTCTAAGTTTTTGTCCATTGAGTATGATGTTGGCTGTAGGTCTCTCATATATGGCCTTCATTATGTTGAGGAATGCTCCCTCTCTTCCCACTTTGCTGAGTGTTTTTATCAGAAATGGGTGCTGTATCTTATCAAATGCTTTTTCTGCATCTATTGATATGATCATGTGACTTTTGTCTTTGCTGTTGTTGATGTGATGTATTCTGTTTATTGATTTGCGAATATGTACCATCCTTGCATCCCTGGGATGAATCCCACTTGGTCATAGTGGATGATCTTTTTAATGTATTGCTGGATGCGGTTTGCCAGCATTTTGTTGATAATTTTAGTGTCTATGTTCATCAGCGATATTGGCCTGTAGTTTTCTTTCTTCGTTGTGTCTTTATCTGGTTTTGGGATTAGGATGATGTTGGCTTCATAAAGAGTTTGGGAGTCTTCCATCATTTTGGATTTTTTCGAATAGTCTGTGAAGGATAGGGGTTAGCTCTTCCTTACATGCTTTGTAGAATTCTCCTGTGAAACCATCTGGCCCAGGGCCTTTGTGTGTTGGGAGTTTTTTGATTATTGCTTCAATTTTGTCTGCTGTTATTGGTCTGTTCAGGTTTTCTGCTTCTTCTTCATTCAGTTTTAGAAGATTATATTTTTCTAGAAATGTGTCCATTTCACCTACGTTTTCAAATTTCTTGGCATACGGTTCTTCATCGTAATTTCTTACAATCCTTTGTATTTCTGTGGTATCAGTTGTAATCTCTCCTCTTTCATTTTTAATTGTGTTTATTTGGATCCTCTCTCTTTTTTTCTTGAGGAGCCTACTTAAAGGCTTGTCGATTTTGTTTATCTTTTCAAAGAACCAGCTCCTGGATTCATTGATCCTTACAATTGTGCTTTTAGTCTCTATGTCATTTAACTCTGCTCTGATCTTGGTTATTTCCTTCCTTCTACTTGCTCTGGGCTGTCTTTGTTGTTGTTCCTTGAGTTCTTGTAGGCATAGGGTTAGGTTGTTTGTTTGAAATGTTTCTATTTTTTTAAGGTAGGCCTGCATTGCTATGAACTTCCCTCTCAGGACTGCCTTTGCTGTGTCCCATAGGTTTTGGGTTGTTGTGAGTTTGTTTTCATTTGTTTCCAGAAAGTTTTTGATTTCTTCCCTAATCTTGTTCTTGACCCATTCATTGTTTAATAGCATGCTATTCAGTCGCCATGATTTTGAGTGTTTGGGGTTTTTTCCTTTGGGGTTGGTTTCTAGTTTCAGTCCCTTGTGGTCAGAGAAAATGCTTGATATGATTTCAATTTTCTTGAACTTGTTGAGGCTTGCTTTGTGTCCTATCATGTGGTCTATCTTTGAAAATGTTCCATGTACCCTTGAAGAGAATGTGTATTTTGCTTCTTTGGGATGAAAAGCCCTCTATACATCAGTTAATTCCATTTCATCTAGGGTATTGTTAAGTGACACAATATCCTTGTTGATATTTTGTTTGGAAGATCTGTCCATTTTTGACAGTGGGGTGTTAAAGTCCCCTACCTTAATTGTGTTGCTGTCAATATCTTTCTTGAAGTCCTCCAAGATTTTCTTTATGTATTTGGGTGTTCCTATGTTGGGTGCATATATATTTACAATGTTGATGTCTTCTTGGTGGATTCTTCCTTTGAGTATTATGAAGTGACCTTCTGGGTCTCTCTTTATGGCCCTTCTTTGGAAGTCTATTCTGTCTGATATGAGTATTCCTACCCCTGCTTTTTTTTCCTGTCCATTTGCTTGGAAAATTTGTTTCCAGCCCTTCACTTTCATTCTGTGCAGGTCTTTTGTCCTGAGGTTGGTGTCTTGTAGGCAGCATATGTGTGGGTCATGTTTTCTTATCCATTCATCTATTCTATGTCTTTTGATTGGAGCATTTAATCCATTTACATTTAAGGTTGTTATTGATAGGTAGTTATTCATTGCCATTTTTTCATACCTGTGTTCCTCTCTCTTTTCCTTCCTTTTCTTAAAGCAGTCCCTTTAGCATCTCTTTCAGAGCTGGTTTGGTGGAGGTGTAATTTTTTAGACTTCTTTGTCTGGGAATCTCTTTATTTGGCCTTCTATCTTGATTGACAGCCTTGCTGGGTAAAGTAGCCTTGGTTGCAGGCCTCTGGTTCTCATTACTTGGAATATTTTTTGCCATTCCCTTCTGGCTTGGAGCATTTCTATTGAGAAGTCAGTTGCTAACCTTATTGGGGCTCCCTTGTATATTACTTCCTGTTTCTCCCTTGCTGCCTTTAAGATCCTCTCTTTGTCTTGGAATTTTTCCATTTTAATTATGATGTGTCTTAAAGTAGGCCTCTTTGGGTTCCTCTTGCTTGGGACTCTGTGTTTCCTGGATTTGTGTGACTTTTTCTCTTATCAGATTAGGGAAATTTTCCATCATTACTTTTTCAAGCAGGTTTTCTATCCCTTGCTCTTCTTCTTCTCCTTCTGGTATCCCTATTATACGGATATTATTATGTTTCATGTTGTCCTGCATTTCCCTTAACCCCTCTTCATTCTTTCTGAGCCTCTTTTCCTTTTATTGCTCTTTCTGGGCGTTTATTTCTACTTTGTCCTCCAGCTTGCTGATCTGATCCTCTGCTTCATCAAGTCTGCTTTTTATTCCTTCTACTGTGTTCTTCAGTTCAGAAATTACATTCTTCATTTCCTCTTGGCCCTTGTTGATAGTTTCTATTTCCTTTTTGATGTTGATATAGTTTGCAGTGAGTTCATTGTAGTTTCCCTGTAGTTTCTGGTAGTTCTCTGTGAGCTCAGTGAGCTCAGTGAGCTTCCTGATAACCATTGCTTTGAACTCAGTATCTGATAGTTGACTTGCCTCTATTTCAGTTAGCATTCTTTCTGAGGCTTCCTCCTTTCCTTTCATTTGGGGATTGTTTCTTTGTCTTCCCATTGTTTGTGAGACTTCTTGTTAGCCTCTGCTTCTTAAATTGATCTGTTCTGACTCCCTGGGTTTATGGTGTGAAGTTCTATGGTATAATGCTAGTGGGATTCAGTGGTGCTGTCTCCTTAATCTCCTGAGCTCACTGGTCTTGAGCTGATGATTATGGGTCTAACGGGGTCTAACTCTGGTCTTTTCATAGCTCCAGGTTTTATTGTCTCACCATCTGATCTTTCAATGTCCTCTATCTTTTGTCTCCGATCTTCATATATGCTGGAATACCATTGGCTGTTCGCTGTGTTCCTCAGATCAGCTAGGCGTTTCACTGGTGCCGAGGGGAAGTGGCCTCCACTCCCACCTATCTTGCCACCATCTTCCTCCAGGACTCCGTAATAACCACTTTAAATGTCATGGTCTAGATACACCAACTAAAAGATAAAAATTGTTGGTGTGGATAAAAAAGAAAAAACAAGATCCAAATACATGTTGTCTACAATAAACACATGTTAAATACAAAGACACATACATATGGAAAGCAAAGAAAGGGATGTAGAAAAGTATTCCATGGTAACACTAGTCAAAACAAGGTGAGAGTAGCCACATTAATTTCAGACAGGACAGACTTCAGACCAATAAAAATTATCAGGGATAAGGAAGGGCATTATATAGTGATGGAAGGGTCAATTATCCAAGAAGACATGACAATATATTTTTTTAATTTTTAAAAAGATATATTTATTTTTAGAGAGAGGAGAAGGGAGGGAGAAAGAGAGGGAGAGAAACAGCAATGTGTGGTTGCCTCTCACGAGCCCCCAGCTGGGGATCTGGCCTGCAACCCAGGCATGTGCCCTGACTGAGAATAGAACCAGCAACTCAGGTTCGCAGGCTGGCAGTCAGTCCACTGAGCTACACCAGCCAGGACACAATCTTTAATGTGTATGTGCCTAACAACAGAACATAAAAATATGTGAGGCAAGAACTTTTAGAACTGCAAGGGGAAATAGATGAATCCACTATTACAGTTGGAGACTTCAACACCCCTCTGTCAGAAACAGCCAGACTTGAAAAATAAGGACATAGCAGAACTCCACAACACCACCTGGACATAGCTGACATCTGACGACTACTGTATTTGAAAACAGTGGAGTACACATTCCTCACAAGCTCACATGGAACATTCACCAAGACTGACCACATTCTGGGCTGTAATACACACCTTAACAAATTAAGGAAAATCCAAAAACACTTGGCGATTAAACACCACACTTCTAAATAACATACAGGTCAGAGAAGGATTGCAACCAAAAATTCAAAATAGAAGTAAATAAAAATGAAAATACAATTTATCAACATGTATGGGATGCAGCAAAAGTAGTGCTTAGAGGGCAGTTTGTGGCATTGAATGCATGTGTTAAAAAGGAGAAAGATCTAGAATCAATGATCTAAGCTTCTACCTCAGGAAACTAGAAAAAGAACTAATTAAACCCAATGTAAGTAGAAGAAAATAGTAGTAAAGATTAGAGCACAAATCAATGAAATTGGAACAAGAAATCAATAGAGAAAAACAGCACAAGCAAAAGCTGGTTCTTTGAAAAGAGCAATAAAATCAGTGAGCCTCTAGCTAGACTCACTAAGAAAAAAGAGACACAAATTACTAATATTAGAAATAAAAGAAGAAACATCACTGTATCCTGTGGGGATTAAAATATCAATAATAATAAAGGAATATGATGAACAACTCTGCCCACAAATTTGATAACCTGGATAAAAATGAACCAATACCTTGAAAGACAAAATCAGCTAAACTCATACAAGAATAAATAGACAGTATGAATAGGCCTATAGATAGGGTCCCTGACTTACAATGGTTTGACTTACCTTTTTTTTTTTACTGTACTATAGTAAAGAAACGCATATTTAGTGGGTACTATACTTTGAATTTTGGTCAATATGTGGCATGATGCTCTCTAGTAATGCAGGGTTGTGGCAGTGAGCCACACCTCCCAGTTAGCCACACAATCACAAAAGTGAAAAATCCGCTATTCTACAGTGTAGTATTAAAGTGCTTTTTTTTTTTTTTTAAGAGAGAGAGGGGTAGGGAGGGAAAGAGAAAGGGAGAGAAACATCTATGTGAGAGAAACATTGACCAGTTGCTTCTCATACTTACCCTGACTGGGGACTGAATTGGCAACCTATACTCTGACTGGGAATTGAACCTGTGACTTTTTGGTCTATGGGACATTGCTCCAACCAGCTGAGCTACACTTGCCAGGGCTAAAATGCATTTTTGACTTACAGTATTTTCAACTTATAATTGGTTTATCTGGATGTCACCCCATGGTAACTCAAAGAGCATTTGTATCTATTAAAGAAATTAAACCAATAATAAATAACTTTCCAAAACAAAAAACGACAGGTGGATTTACTTGTGAATTCTACCAAATGTTTAATAATGAAATTATGAAAATTCTTTACAACGTCTTCCAGAAGATAGACATAGAAGGAATACTTCCCAACTTATCTGTCATGAACATAGATGGAAAAATCCTCAACAAAATATTAGTAAATCGAACACTTGAAAATCAGTTAATGTAATCTACTACATCAACAGGCCAAAGGTAGAAAATCACGTGGTCATATCAACATATGCAGAAAGGCATTTGATAAAATGCAATCCCCATCATGATAAAAAACTTTCTCAATCTGATAAAGAATATCTACAAACAATGTACAGCTAACATCATACTTAATGGGGAGAAACTAGAAGTTTTCCTGCTAAGATCAGCAACAAGGCAAGATGTCCCCTCTCTCCACTTCTTTTCAACACTGTATTGGAAGTCCTGGCTAACAAAATAAGACAAGAAAGGGAAATAAGAAATATACAGATTGTAAAAGAAATAAAACTGTCTTTGTTTGCACATGACATGACCATCTATGTAGAAATCAGAGAACTGTAAGAAAAATCTGTTGGAATTAATAGGTGATTATAGCAAGGCTGCAGGATACAAGGTTAATATATAAACATCAATTGCTTTCCTGTATACCAGCAATGAGCAAGTGGATTTGAGATTAAAAATAACACCATTTATATTAGCACCCCCAAAATGTAATACTCATATGTAAATCTAACAAAACACATACAAGATCTTTATGAGGAAAACTACAAGAACCTGATGAAGGAATTCAAATAATAACTAAATAAATAGAGAGATGTTTCATGTTCACAGATAGGAAGACAATATTGTCAAGAGGTCAGTTCTACCCAACCTGATCTATAGATTCAGTTCAATGCAGTCAGAATCCCAGTGAGTTATTTTGCAGATATCAACAAATGGATTTTAAAGTTTATGTGGAAAGGCAGAAAACCCCGAATAGCCAACAAAATGTTGAATGAGAACAAAGTTAGAGGACTAATGCAACCTGACTTCAAGACCCACTATGAAACTACAATAAACCAAGACCATGTGGCATTGGTGACAGAGCAAATAGGTCAGTGGAGCAGAACAGAGAGCCCAGAGGAAGACCCGCGCAAATACAGTCAGTTGATCGTTGACAAGGGTCAGAGGCAATACAATGAAGCAAACATAGGCTTTTCAACAAACATTGCTGGTACAACTGTATATCCACATGCAAAAAAAATCTATACAAAGACCTTATGCATCTTACATCTTTCACAAAAATCAACTTAAAATTGATCATAGACCTAAATGCAAAAATCAAAACTATAAAACTCTCTCTGTCTGGTGTGGCTCAGTGGATTGAGTGCCAGCCTACAAACCAAAGGGTTGCTGGTTCGATTCCTGGTCAGGGCACATGTCTGGGTTGCCAGCCAGGTCCCCAGTAGGGGGCATGCAAGAGGTAATCACACACTGATGTTTCTCTCCCTCTCTTTTTCCTTCCCGTCCCCTCTCTCTAAAAATAAATAAGTAAAAATCTTTAAAAAAAACCCTATAAAACTCCTAGAAGATAACATAGGAGAAAACCTAGATAACCTTGGGTATGTGAATAACTTCTTAGATATAATACCAAAGGCACAATTCACGAAAGAAATAATGTATCACAGAGGTGTAAAGTACAGCATAGGGAATATAATCAATAGTATTGTAATAAGTGTATATGGTGCCAGGTGGACACTAGACTTATTGGGGGGTCACTTTGTAAATTATGTCTTACCTCTATGCTGTACATCTAAAACTAGTATAAAATAACATTGAATATCAACTGTAATTGAAAAATAAAGGATAATTCATAAGATGTATTTCTTTAAAATTAAAAAGTTTTGTTATGCAAAAGACATTGTCAAGAGAATGAGAAGACAAGCCATGGATTGGGAGAGCATATTTGCAAAAGATGTAACTGATAAGAATACTGTTATCCAAGATTTAGAAAGAGTTCTTGAAACACAACAGTAAGAAAATGGACAGCCTGATTTAAAAAATGGGCCGAAGACATGAACAGACACCTGACCACGGGAGAGGTACAGATGGCAAGCAAGCCTGTGAAAGGATGTTCAGCATTGTGTGTCACCAGGGAAATGCCGACTAAAAGAACAACAGGACGCCGTGCACAGTGACTGGAATGGCCCGATCCCAGGGCACCGCAGACACCTGGTGCTGGCCAGGAGGTGGAGCAGCAGCACCTCTTGCTCATTGATGGTGGAGGTGCAGGTGGTACCGACACTTCAGAAGACGGTATGGCAGTTTCTCCCAACACTAAACATACTCTTAGCATATGACCCTTGAAACTTACATAATCTTGTAACTAATGTCACCCCAGTACATGTTAATAAAATTAAAGCCTATCTTTAGAAAAAGCACTCCCTTTGCAGCCGGCGCCTCCCCTCCCCCACCCCCTTGCTGGTGTTGTTGGTTTGGGTGACTGGCTCTCCATCCCTGCAGTCGTTGCCTTTGCCAGAATGCCAGGTAGGTGGAGTCACACAGTACACAGCCTCGCTTCTGACCTTCACAGAGCATGATCCTTTCAAGGTTCATCCCGCTCATTGCGTGATCAGTAGTCTATTCCTTTTTATTGCTGAGTAGCTTTCTACTTTATGGCTCAACCACAGTTTATCCATTGGCCAGTTTATGGGCATTTGGGCTGTTGCCATTTTGGGGCTTTTGTGAATAAAGGTCTCAAAAATACTTATGTGCACATCTTTGGGTGGACATGGGCATTTATCTAACAGGGTAAATTCCAGAGTGGGATGGGTGGGCCGTGTGGCAGGTGTGTATTTAACTTACATGGCGAGGAGCAACTATCAAACTGTTTTTATGAATGGCGATCCCATCTCGCCTTTCCACCAGCAAGGTGCAAACTGTCTCGTCACTCCGTGTTCCTGTTGTTGCTTGGTGGTGTCAGTCATTTCCATGTCCGCTGTTCCACTGGGGGCCAGGGGTGTCTGATCATGGTTTTCATTTGCATTTCCCTAATGACTGATGAAGTTGAACTTGATGTGCTTGCTCATTTGCCCTCTGCATGCCTCTTTTGATGAAATGGTCACATTTTTGGACTAATTCTTCATTGGCTTGTTTATTTTCTTAATAGTGAAAGAGGTCTTTATATATGCCAGATGCAAGGTCTTTATCAGATAATGTATTTTGCAAATACTTTATCCTAGTCTGTGGCTTGTCTTTTCATTTTCTTACCAGTATTTTTTGAAGAGCAGAATTTATAGTTTTAGGTTTTATATTTAAGTAATTATCCTATTTGAGTCAATCTTTATATGTGGTAGGAGTGAAAGCAGAGGTTTCTGTGGAGTGTTTTTCCCTATGGATGTCCAGCTGTTCCTGTGTTGGAAATTACCTTCCACTGTTGAATTACCTTGGCACCTGTGTGTCTGTTTCTTAAATCTATTCTGTTCTTTGATCTAAACAGCTATCCTTGCGTGAATACCACACTGTCTTGGTTACTGTAATTTTATATTAAGTCTTTTTTAATACAGTTTTTATAGTAATTCTTTTTTATTTTAATGTTTTTAAAGATTTTATTTATGGAGAGGGGAAGGGAGGGAGAAAGAGGAGAGAAACATCAATGTGTGGTTGCCTTTTGTGCACCCCCTACTGGGGACCTGGCCCGCAACCCAGGCATGTGCCCTGACTGGGAATCGAACTAGTGACCCTTTGGTCTGCAGGTTAGCACTCAATCCACTGAGCCACACCAGCCAGGGCTGGTTTTTCTCTTTTTTTTTCGTATTTTTTTAAAACAGAGAAACATCAATGTATGGTTGCTTCTTGCATACCCCCTACCACGGACCAGGCCCGCAACAGCCAGGGCTGTTTTTATAGTACCGTATTTTTCGGACTATGAGACTCACCAGACTATAAAACGCACTTAGGTTTTAGAGGAGGAAAGTAGGAAAAAAATTACTGAAGCAAAAAATGTGGTTCTGCTCCTGCCTCCTGTGACTCCGCTCCACTGCTGCCTCCCCCACCCCCAGGGAGCCAGGTAACCTACTTTCGGACTGTAAGATGCACCCCCATTTCCTGCCCCCAAATTTTTTGGGGAAAGTACATCTTATAGTCTTGAAAAATACAGCAATTCTTTTGTGTTTTCCCAGCTTTATTCTTCACTTAAAAATTGTTTGGGCTATTCTAGGTCCTGGGTATTTCTATATAAATTGTAGAATCAGCTTGTCAGTCTCTACAAAAAGCCTGGCTGGAATTTGGCTGGGATTGCAACATAACTGTGGAGCCTGATGACGCTGAATCTTCTGACACATGAACATTTATACATTTTCATTTATTTAGGTCTTATAAAATTTCTCTTATCAGTGATAGGTAGTTTTTAGTATACATGTCTTTCACACATTTTTTTCAATTTAATCCTCATTTCATTTTTTTTTTGCATAGAGGTTACTTTTTAAAGATTTTATTTATTTATTTTTAGAGAGAGGGGAAGAGAAGGAGAAAGAGATGGACAGACACATCCATGTGTGGTTGCGTTTCACGTGCCCCACAATAGGGACCCGGCCCGCAACCCAGGCGTGTGCCCCGATCAGGACTCGAACTGGTGACCCTCTGGTTCACAGGCCCACATTCAATCCACTGAGCTACACCAGCCAGGGCATTTTTTTAATTCTTTATTTTTTAAACATTTAAAGGTTGTGGCAAAATACATATAACATAAAATTTACCATCTTAACCATTTCTAAGTATACAGCCAGCCTCTTTTGTATTTTTGGCACTATTGTAAATGGTATTGTGTCATTTCAATATCCAACTGTATAGAAATACAAGTGATTTTTGAATTTTGACCTTATATCCTGCAACTTTGCCAAGCTGATTAGTATGAGTAGCTTTTATGTACTATTTGGGGTTATTAAAGTTTAGTTATAATAATAACACTTACTAAGTACTTACTATGTGCCAGGCGTTACTCTGTGCGTCCTACATGGATTTTATGTAACTTAACCCTGCAATAACACTGTGAGGACCCTGAGTCTTGGAGTCTTGGAGACTTGCCTGAGGCTCTGCAGCTCTGATGCACCTCACCCTCCACGGGTGAAGGGGAGACCAGAGCCAGATTTCTTTGTCCTGCCGCCTTGACTGAGCACTTCCTAGGCGCCAGGTGCTGTGCCAAGACTTGCACGTACATCTTCACATTTAACCCCCAAAGCAATCCCTTGAAGGAGCACTGTTATTACCCATTTTACTGTATCGAGGTCTGGACCACTGGCTGAGGAGGAGACCCAGTGATGAAAAGCCAGCACTGCCTGTTTAGGCCAAGTGTCCACACTAGGTTTTGGCCTGCACCTGGGTAGTGGTGGGGGGGACGCGAGACCCGGGCACAGGAGGGGAGCTCAGGGACTCAGGGGCTGTGAAGCAGAGTGTGGGGCGAGGGGCTGGAGGCACAGACCCTGTGTTCATCAGGGCTCTGCCCCTTGTTGAACCTCTGAGCTTCTTTATCAGTACAGAATCTGTTCACCACCGTGAGTGTTGGAAGATGTGAACCTAGTGTCACTTTCCTAAAACCCGTTGCCTAGAGCTACCCCACTCATGGCCTACAGACAGTGCTGGGCCAGAGGAGAGAAAGGCAGGAACTGGTGTGTTCAGCTCAGAACTGTGCTGGCTGTTTGACGTGGATGCCACGTCTAAACATGTGACTGGGTTTCAGATCTTACAGAAGTCTCGGTCCAGGGTCAATTGGAAACTGAAAAAAGAAAACAGCTGGTCCTCCTCCACAGGTAGTTTGTGAAACCTGGCTCTGCCAGACTCGTGGACTTAGACAATGATACTTGGGGAAGGCAGAACTGGGCCATTGATAGGCAGGAGGGCGCCCAATGGCTTCCAGATCGTTGTGGGACCACCCTGTGATCCAGGCCACGAGGCCTTCAGAATCAACATCTTCCCCCTTGGGCAGGGCTCGCCAACACTGACACATTTCTTCTTATCATATGTTTGTTTTGGGTTTGTGTGGTCACTCAATAAATATTCACTGAGACATGGTCCCTGACCTCAGGGAATATACAGTCAAGTGGGGCAGAAAGATGTGAAACAAGTAAGTACCCAGGCACATGGCTGTACCTATAGCCACTGCTAGGAAGGACAGAGTGTGATGAATTAGGAAAGACTGAGGAAGCACAGCTTTAGAAGGATCAGGAGCTAGCTGGGCTGGGAGAGAGGGATGAGTGTGTGTGTGAGTGTGTGGGGAAAGAAACAGTGGCAGAAAGTGTTCCAGGCAGAGGGAATGGAATGTTCTGAGTGAAGCTAATGAAGTGGGGAAGAGCATAACACAGTCAAGAAATCAAAAGAAGGGGACACAGAAAGGGAGAGGATGACAGGGCAAGTTGGAGCTGGGCCAGCAGACAGGGCCACCCTGAGCTCTGCTGCACTGGCAGGTCATGGCAGGGGCTGTACTGGCCGCCTGGCATCTCCACTTTGCCTTCACCAGCTGACCCCTCCCACCCCTCAGATTAAGGAGACTTTCTATGGCTGTTGTGGGGCTTTGCATGGTGCCCTTTCAATCTGAAAGAGGCAATCCCTAGCAACTGTGGCCTTGTCCCTCCTTTCACACACAGGGATATGGGCTCCGGGAGGCCTTGTGTGGGGCCACCCGGCTCCCCGAGAGGCCTGGGCCATGCCCACCTGTGCTGTGGCTTCCGGAGTTCTTTGCACCAGAACAAGGGTGTGCTTTCGAAGAAAGTGCATCTGGTCCCTCCACTACTTCAAACCTGACGCTGGTTAAAAGTCATACACCTAACAGGGTCTGTTGCTGAAGGTGCTTGTTGGCAAGTGGCTAGAGGCAGAAATTAAGAGAGACCTTGGAAGGACAGGGGAAGGCTGGGACGTTGGCAGTCTGGCAGGGAGGGGCTCCTGTCTTTGCCCTTGAGGCTCCCTCATGATGCTGGCTGCCCCACGGAGCCCAGGCATCCTGCAGTGAGGTGGTGGGAGGTAGGAGGCTCTGGAGGGAGCTGGGAGGACCCATTTTAGCCTCCGTGGTGGGAGTGCACCCCCCACCAAGACCACACCCTGCAGGGAAAGGGAGAGTATGCAGAACAGCCAGAGGGCAGCAGCCCAAGCTTGCTTGTTACCCAGCAGACTGGACCAGTGCACATGGTGCCTTGCTGTAAAACCCAACAATTAAAGCTGAAGGGAGCGGGTCTTTATTTACAACATTCCAACCTTGGGAAAGCTTAGAGCACCACAGCTCAGAACCCTCCTTTCCCATGAGACCCAGCACTTCCCATGCTCCCCACCAGGCTCTAAGCCAAAAGCTCCAAAAGTTCCCCATGTTCTTATCTGGTCTTAATCCTGTGCAAACAGTTCTCCAGTCCCTCTGGAAGGTACTGAAGTCGCCATCCTCACACAGCAGCTCTCTTCTTCAGTATCTGGGGTACGTGGTCATCAGCCTCCATATAATAGTCCAGAAAAGGCACAAGTCCCGAGTGCCCAGGTGGTATCCAGGTGCAGCAGGACAGCATCTTGTAAGGAAGTCCTTTGCGGTTCTGGAGTCCAAGCCGCATGGACTCCTTCTTCACTATAAACCACATAGCTGCTTATTTACTTCTCCTTTCTCACTGCTCTCTCTCAAACCGTGTGGCAAAAATCCCTTACTACAGACAGCACACCCCCTCCCCCACTGCTACTCCCTGCTCGGCCAAGAGCGAATGGCTGCAGCGCTGGAGTTTAAATCCTTGCCCTGTGCCTCCTCCATAACCCCATTTCCGGCCCCTCCCTCATTGGACCACATCGGCTGTTTCTGGTATCTTCTGCCTTTCTCTGCCTGCCATTGTTAGTTCGAGCAGGCATGGCCCTGTGATGAAGAGTGCACCACCTCCACGCTTCTCCGGCCAGCACTGTAAGCCCCCGGCTACATCAGGGGCTAAAGTCGCACCTATCTCCCTGGCAGCACAGCTTTTTAACGTAACTATGAAGCTAGCCAAGTTGCCAAAGATATATAAAATTTCCCAATTGCTGTGCTCGGCTTTCCCGTCTCCCAAACCAAAGCCAGGGAGACTTTATTTCTGAACGCCGCTCTACGCCCCATATCATGTTCCCAGTGCCCCCACATCCCCTAAGGATTATGCCCCCTAAGTCAGCTGCTTTCTCTCTGCTCCCCAGACATACCTGCCCGTTTCTGCCTTAGCACCTCACACAAGTCACCTGCCCGAGATGCTCTCTGATGCCTTACAGAATCCTGAAGAAAGCCCTCCTAGGCTCAACCAGGCGGGATGGGCGGACTGGCTGGATTAGGGGCCCTGCAGACCATCTGTGGTAGCACTTTCCCAAGTGTCAAGTAACGAATCATTTCAATTCGCCTTTGATCTCCATCCTGCTTCCTGTGTTCCTGGAGCCTGTGTGTGCACAGGTGTGAGGCATTTTCAGGTGGAGCGGGTCAGAGGGAGGCAGCCACCAGGCCTGTGTCAGAGCTGCCATGTAGCATTAGAGCTGGTGGGGCAGTCTGGGTTGGAGCTGGGACTGTGACATGGACAAGTCACAGCTCCGTACTGACTGCCCATTTCCTCTGCTGCCAATGGGGTAAGTGTGTCTCCCTCACTTGGCCCTTGGTCCTGGAGAAAGCCTGGCCATGCTGGAGCTCTCGACCTGTGCGCAGGCCTGACAGCGCTCTCTTCTCCCCTCTGCCCGCTCATGTCGCAGTATGCCTGGGTTGAGAAGCACCTTGGCCCCGACTTTCTGGATCAGGTGGTGCTGACCAGAGACAAGACCGTGGTCTCTGCTGACCTTCTCATAGACGACCGGCCAGACATCACAGGCAAGTGGCCTGGGCAGGTAAGGAGCGAGTATAGATGGCTGGGAGCTGCTCAGACAAATAGTTCACGGGGCAGGGCCCGGGCGCCTCTCCCCAGCGGCCCCCACTTAGTCACCAGCTGTGTCAGGCAACCAGCCTTGAGCCTGGTGCCGAGCCTCTTTCTTGTTGGGAAGACAAGGTTCTTCTCAGCATATGGTCTGGGAGCCGGGTCCCAGCTCTGGGCAGAACTCACTGGGTGGCCTTGAGCCCCTTACACCTGGGAGCTTTGCCTTCCCATCTTAAATGAAGGCCCAACTCTGGCTTCCAAATGTTTATTTTCATCAGAAGAACCCCCTTTGTTTCCTAAAAGCAATTTGAATGGAACCTAATATATAAAACAGAAAAGTGAAGGTGGTTTGGGAGCTTTATTTCTCCAGTTGAAGGTGTTTTGGGAGCTTTATTTGTCCCTTTTGCTTATGGATGCCCCCTCCCAAAAAACCAACAAACCAACCTTAAACTGTCTTTAAAAGGAGAGGGAAATTTATTGGTGCACCTAACTGAGAAGGTGGGGCAGTAGGCCTTCAGGCATGGCTGAATCTAGGTGTCCAGACAACCTCAGTCACATTCAGTGTCTTTATCTCCTGGTTCTGCTGTGGTGTGCTGCACACACAGGCAGGCTCTTTCCTCCTGGTAGCCATTCACAGTGTTGGAGTTAAATATTTTAAGAGAATAAGGACCCCTCAGTGGGGAAATAACAGCATATTTCTTCCCGAATGGCTTTTTGAGCTGGTTTGGGAAGCATGCCCACCTTTATACTAGTCGCTGTTTCCAGAGGACAGAATCGCGGTGCACCCATGCCTGACCTCCCAAACCACGCAGTTTCTCAGGGAGAGTCAGGGCACAGTGCCAGCCGGGACTGTGACCATGAGGGTCCCAAAGACCCCTGTGACTTCCATCTCCAGCCACGGGAAGCAGGGAAGAGGCCTGTGCAGAAGGAGCTGGGGGCCACGCCGTAACCCAAGGGGCAGTGCCAGTGTGCACATGTGGACTGAAGCTTCGGAGAGGGGCCCCACGGGGTCCATGGCCAACAGCTAGCGCCAGCCAGTGTTGGGGTGACTGGGCGTGGAGAGAGGAAGGCCAGGCATCAGCAAGGCTCAGCCTTGGATGGTGACTGTGGTGACAGAGAGCAGCACAGTCACTGCCCGGCCCCACTGTGCACTGTGTTGCTGCTTGGTGGGGACACCCCATTTAACCCCTAGAGCCCCATGAGATGGGTGCCAATGCAGTCACCATGGACCTGACGGGGAGCCTCAGGGGGTCAGAGGTGAGCTGTGTGATGGGAGACCCTCTGGTCTGGGCCCCAGGCGGCTTCTCCAGGCTCCTGCGTTAGACTGAGTGCTGCTTTCCCACCCGCAGGGGCTGAGCCCAACCCCAGCTGGGAGCACGTCCTCTTCACAGCCTGCCACAACCGGCACCTGCCGCTGCAGCCCCCCAGCCGCAGGCTGCTCTCCTGGGCGGACGACTGGAAGGCCCTTCTGGACAGCAAGCGGCCCTGCTGAGGGGACTGTGCTCTGGGCTTCTCCGTGGCGCTCAGGGTCTAGGGGCTAGTGCTCTGGTCCAGGGGCTCCTTCTCAGACACCCCAGGCCCACTGCATATCTCCTCCCTTGTCCCAGCCCCGCTAGGCCTTAAATTGATCTCAGGGCAGGACTGGCCCATGGGCACTGGATAAGACTCATGCAGCCTGGCGATGTAGGCAGCCCTCAGGCCATGGCCAGGCTGCTCCAGATAAGGAGGGCAAGGGCATCGCTCAGAGGACCAGCAGTCCTCCTTCCCTCTCTCAGGGTGTCCCTGCTTCCCCAAACTGGCAGCCTGGCCTAGCAGTGAGAACGCCAGCCCCGTCCTGGTCAGTGAGGGCGATGAGCAGGGTCAGGTGGTGTGACTGCTCACACCCTCAGCCATGGCCCCTGACCCCTTGCCTGCCCAGCCCGGGGCCTCCAGCACCCTCACTGAGCTCCAGGGCCATGCATGTGGCTCTGCCTTCGACCAGCCAGAGGGTCCTCACCCCTCATCCCTGGTACCGCTCAGGACCTAGCAGAGTCATCAGGCTTGAACATTTGTTGAAAAATAAATGCCTTTCGTGTGTCACCTGAGGTTGTGGCCTCCTCTAGCCGCCACCCCAAGATCCTTCAGCACCGGGCCCCGGGCACCAGCCACATACCCTGTGAGTACCTGGGCCATCCCGCCATACTGATATGAAGCTGAAGAGGGTGCAGCTTCCCCTGCCCCGAGCATTGGGTGCTGTGTGAAGGCTGAGGGGGGTAGGACCTTGGTAGTAGTGGGGCTTGGCCACCTCAACTCCATACCCAACACTAATGGTCAAGTTTAGCAAGTGCCACCCTCTCAAGGGCCCTCTTCCCGTGCCTGCCCTGCCCCCTGCCCTGGTCCAGAGCAGCATTCCCGCACCTCTGCTCTGCTCCCACAGCCACGTTCCTATAGGGTCCCACGGGCTGTGTGAGGGGAGAGCAGGCTGACATTAGAGTCTCATTTCTTGTTCCTTTGACCTACTGGAAAGCGGAAGGTTAAACAACCAGCTCTCTGCACTTTCTTGTGTGGTCTCAGGGGTCTTCACTCGTCCACTTCCTGCTCCGCCGCTGCCCTCTCCTTCACTCCCTTCACAGGGAACCTCTAGTTGTCCCATCTCTGGGATCCTGGCAGGCCTTCAGCCCTCGGTGACAGGTACTCTTGAGTTCCCCAGGGGCCAGGCAAGGTGAGGTGAGAGATGGGGGGGCCTGAGGCTCAGGGCTGGCAGAGCGCCTTGCCTTTCTGCTTTCAGGCTGTCAGGAGCCTGAGCTTGTCACCCCAAATTAGAAAGGGAGAACTCTTGGCTAAGCCAAAAGCAGGGCCCCCTCCTTGGCTGGCTTTATCCCTTGGGGGACAGAGTAGGGGGCTTTGCAGGTTGGTCCAGATGAAGAGTATTTGCTATGGCACCAGCTGGCCCCGAGGTCACCTGGCCCAAGCAGGGCTGTGTCTAGAGCCCTGGCATGAGGCCCTGGAAGGAGGCGGGACCTGGGGCTACTGGCTCCTCGGCTGCTCTGAGACCCTCCACCCTGCGCACATGAGGACACCGCCCCTGTCCGAGGGCCGGGAGACAGTGCCCAGTGAGCCGTGCAGTGCCACCCCCTCCCAGCTCACTCGCTCCGCCCTCCTCCCCATCAACAGCAGTTCCTGCCTTTCCGGCCTTCCATGCCCCCCTTTCCAAGAGCCTTCCTGCTTAGCTTTGTCAGGTCTAGACTTACCGGGATCCTCTGAGACCCCCAGTGCTGACTGTCCAGAGAATTGCAGACCCTGGCTCAATGGGAGCAGCATCTTCCCTTGCACTTGGCCTTCCAAGGGGGAAGAGGATCTGCCAGTGCCCCTCTGTATGGGATGTGTGCTGGCACCAGGGCACAGAAGCAAACCAGGTGCACCCTGCCCTCCCTCCAACATCATTGACCTTCAGACCTTAATAATGGGGAGCAGAGCAGCTACTTCATTAATTTCTGTCCTGGGTCCTCACTCTGCTGATGACAAATTTAATCCCACTGTGTCCTGTCTTAGTCTCTTCCTCCTCCTCCAGCCCAGGGAGCTTGCTCCCTGCAGGGATGGCAGTGGTGAGGGTGTCTGGACTCCATGGTCCCCTCATGCTGGCGTCACCAGACCAGTGGGTACTGGCACCGATGGGATGGCTGGTTCTCTTGAGCTCAGTTGTGAGACCCCACTTCCGCTGGATGCCCCTCACCCATGGAAGACAGCTGCTCCTGCTGAGGCAGTGAGACACCCCTGCCTGCTCACCCCCCACAGCCCTTTCCTCCCTACCCTGGCCTCTGCCAACTCTGCTGCTCACACCAGCCCCAACTCTGGCTCTGCTCCTGATAAAGCTGTAACAAGGGCGCTCTGCTGCAGACCCTCCAGAGGCTGACCTTTCCAAACTATTTTCTTTTAAATGGATCTCTGCCATGAGCATTAACGGCAGGGCTAGAGACTCTGAAGCTGTGGATCGCCACCTTTGTTCTCTGCTAAGCTAGTGGTAGCACCTGAGGTAGCAGCCACTTCAGCAGCCTTTAGGTTAAAGGAGAAAAAATAATTTCAGGGGCAACCATCCCAGACGAGCAGTAATAAACAACTCACTGTGATTACAATGAGGGCCACAAGTCCAGGTGTTGGGGGAGCAGGTGGAGTAGGACCCTGGGCAGCCCGAGGTAGGAGGGTGCTCCCAGCAGGTCGCATTGGTGAGACCTGGGTGGGAGAGGAAAGGGCACGTCCGGCTGGTGGGGGAGCGTGCAGAGGCCCCGGGGCACGCTCCTCCACCAGAAGGGTTTGCTGCAGAGCCTACAAGGGAGGAGGCAGCAGGACTGGAGCCCAGAGCAAAGCGGGGAGGGTTGGGGCCGGGCCTGCAGGGGCACCCTCAGTGATGGTGCTAGGAAGGCAGGGCCTAGAAAACAGCCGATGGCAGGGGCCAGGTCCACAAAACTTTGATTTTCTTTTTGTCACACAGGATACACCCAATTGAAATGAAAGTGACTCTCTTCACAGCTCGAGAAGCCTATATTTTGCTTCAGAACCACAAAATGCGCTGCAGAAAAGGAAGTCTGTTTGCCAACCCCGAGACGCGGTGCTGCGCCAGCGTGGTCCCTTGCCTTCTCCGATGCTGGCCTTGAAACGCCTCAGCTCTCACCCTAGGTGGGAAGGTTGGGAAGACTCAGGGCTGCAGGACTGGAAGCCCTGGAAGGAGTGAGGGCCACCGGGTCAGCCAGGGGTTTTGGGCAGAAAGGCTCAGTGTAACTTCTTCACTTTCCTGGGTCACTTTCCCATGTGGGACCCTTCCCAGCATCACAGCAGCAATGAGAGCTGTTTTCTAGCACTTACTGTGCTCTGGGTGCTGGTAAGTACTTTATGTGACCTCGTGACCACCCTATTGTGGTCTCTCCCAGTAACCAGCGGGACTGTGGGCCCGGCAGGGTCAGGGCTCCTAACAGAGGGTGCGCCAGGCCACTGGTGCCAGGCATCCAGCCAGGCATCCGCACTCTGTGGCTTGTGCTGTGACTTCCAGTCCTGACAGCTGACCTAGATTCTCAGAAGGATCCAGGGTCCATGGGTAAAGCGCCGTCTCTCTTGGGCTGGGCCTCCATCTAACGGTGGGTATCTAGGACCTGGCCTGCAGCAGAAACTGGCAGACAGGTGGGAGCCGGTCAGACCAGAGCAGGTGGTTCCTAGGACCAGAGATCTGGCTGACCTGACCCTCAGTGACAGGCCCAGGGCAGGGGAGAGGAGGGAGGGGAGCTCACTGATTCCTTGGGGCAGGCGGAGGGAAGGGTGTATGTCGTGGAGACAAGGACACTTTGTAAACACCCCCTGTCGTCCAGATTTGCCTGTGTCCTCCCCTGCATTCCTGCCACTCGAGCAAAGCTGTGAGGCCTACTGGCCCTGGATAGGTAGCACAGGTACGGTCTGGAACAGAAAGCCTGTGGGCTGAGGGAGGAGGAGAGAATGGAGTGGGTAAACCCCTCTGGAGAGAAAGTGGCCTTCCGGTTTGGGATGCCTTGACGCGGATCCCGGAGCACAGGATCCTGGGTTGTGGCGGCAATAGACAAATACACACGGACTACAGAAGTCCTGTGGAGAAAAAGGGACGGCATGGCCACTCTCTAAGTGAGAGAGAGAGGGCCCCGACCCTTGCCTGGGCAGGCTTTTATTGCTTTTCTGGGTACATTACATCGAGGATGGTCCTCATTTACCATGCACAGGTTCACTGTAGGTGATTTACCTTTTACAGACAACAAAGGAAAGAATGTTGCTAATTGCTTCAAAGAGAAGGATGTTGCAGATCAAGGGGAAAAGTGATTGAATTGGTTACACTCCACACTCGGGAGGTTTAGCACAGATTTTAGGAAGTTACTTGAGAGATAGGCAGTAAACATTTGCTGCCTCAATTCAGAGTGAGGGAGTTTTAGCAAAAGCAAGTCTCATAGCAGTCTAGGTACAATGCAGGCCTGATTCCCCATGGGAGAACCTGACTGTGGGCATGGGTCCTGCCCGCCAACCTCGCTCCCCACTGGCTTTTCTGAGTGGGGGCTGGGCCATATTTCCCACGCTTGGAACGGTTCCCCATAATGCCTTAGCTGGAGCCAGGTCCCTGGGAGGGGGCGCCCCCCCCCCCCTGCCAGCACTGAACCACCTGTGCCTGGGCATGAGAAGGGATTGAAATTCGAGCAGAAACCCTGGCTGGGTGAGGCAGACGTCCCACGCAGCTGCGGCGCTGAGAGCGGATGGTCCGCAGTGTGCCCCAGGATCCCACCTCCTCCTTGGCCCTGCAAGGAAAGGGTCAGAGTCCCCTCAGCCTGTGGAGATGGATGAGGATACTGGTCAACAGCTCAGGGGGTGGCCACCAAAGATGGGCAAGGTGACCCTGGGGCTACCTGGGCTGTGAGCAGACCTCACTCATGGCCTGTGTGTGTCCTTGGTGGCCGGGGCACAGCCCTGAAAGCAGGAAGGGCGGTGTGACCAGCGCATCCAGCAGAAGGCCGCTCCTGGATCCAGTTGTCACCTTGGCAGAACTAAGTGCTTCTAGAAAGACTCTGAGTTAGAGACCAAAGAAGACCATTTTAGGTGGAAAGAGACCAAGTTTCAGTTGGCAGTGAAGGACACTACAGTGATAAGTTATCAGTGACCGGTCACAGTTGATGACAAACTCGCACACACACATCGGAGCTTCAACATGGGAGTTTGACCCTTCCTACAACCTGCCCAGAAAGCCAGGGCTCGGAGAGATGCGCTGACAAGCCCCAAGCCACCCAGCGAGCACAGCCTGTAGGGAAGACCCAGAAGGCAGCTGGACAGTGGGAGGGGCCCCGATGAGGCGCTGGAGAGGGGTGGGTTGTGTCAAACCCTTGGGCCATGACCTTGGGCAAGGCCACTTCCCGCTACCCCCCGCCCCCGGCCCCCCTGCATTTCCAGAGTTGGTCAGTTTCTGTGAGAAAGGGCTGCAGGACACAGGGACAGTTATTTATTTATTCCAGAACCTTGCTGCTGGGGGTGAGGGGCAGCCAACTTACTCTGTGAAACAAGGTGGAGGCTCAGTGGTCATCAAGGGGGAACTAGGGGCGCCTGTTCAGGTCTGGCCACCAGGGAGCAGCGAGGCTCACCTGAAAAACTGCATGGTAACTGGGGGCAGGGGGGTGGGTGGCGGGGGTGGTGCTGGGGTCTGGGAGAGCACAGGCCATGGCAGGAAGGGAAGGAAGGCCAAATGCCCTGAGCTCCCCTTGGGACCCCCAGGCTAATGGGGCAGGTTGGCTCTGGCTGTGGGTGTCAGCCAGGCTGAGGACCAGTACCCAGCCCACCTGGCCAGCAGGAAACCATGTCTCCAGCCATAAACCTTAAACACCCACCACCGTCAGGCCTTAAGACAGCCCAAGGACAAAAGTCGTCCTGCCTCTGAGCTGGGAGTTTGTGCAGGTCCCAGCTGGCCTAGGCCTGTACCTCAACCACCAGCTCTCCCTGCTGCATTGGAGCTGAAGCAGAGGCTCCGTAGCACTTAAGGAAGACCCTCCGCACTGCCACTGCCCCTCCTCCCTCAGACACCCTGAAATCCTTGCAGTCCCTTGAAGGCACCTTGCCTGTGCCTTGGCACATACCATTTGCTTCCAATTCTGGAAGGCTTTCTATTGAAAAACCCCCAGCCTCTGGCCTCCTGGTGGGGAGTCAGGCTGCCATCCCCCCAGGCCCTGCCACGGTGTGTGTCACTAGCTGCATTTGCAGGTTTTGTCCACAGCTGCCCAGCCCAAGTGCTGGGCCTCGCAGAGGGAGAGGCTGGCCTTTGTCACAAGGCTGCAGTCCTCAAAAGGCTCAGCTGAAGCTGTTATGAAATGACTCTGAAGGACAGAAATGCGTATGAACAGAAACCAAATCACCTGTCCAGGACCTTGGCCGCTTGGCAATTGGGATGAATTATTTATTTTTTTAATCCTTGATTGGATTCAGCAACAACTGGCTGGGACCCACAGGCTGGAGCCTGGAGGAGGCCAGAAATGAGCAGGGCATTTAAAATTTAGAAGCGGGGACAGAAGTGGGGCTTCAGAGATGCAGCCTGGGATGCAGAGTGTTTCTGCCTCAATTCTGTGGCTCCCTCCCAGCGGCGTTCTTATGTGAAAAGACAGCAGGTGATGCCGGCCTGCTGCGGCAGCTGCAGTTCCCAAGTATGGCCACAGAGTGGCGACAGATGACCAGTTCTGGCTGCTAGCCCTCTTGGGCCCCACCAGCCTGGTGTTCAGGTCTCATCCTGGTATTCCCAACCACCAGCATCTCTTTAGGACCTCCTGTACATTCTGGAAACTTCTGGGGGCAGGGCTCAGGCTGTGTGCAGAGGGCACCTCAGCTAATGACGGCTGCGTTAATGAATGAATCTCATCGTCCCCGACTCCCACCTAAAAGAACAATGTGTGGGAGCCTTGAGGCCCCAGGAACAGAAGCAGAGATGGTCCTGCACCAGCTGTGGAGGTGAAGGCAGGACTGTGGGGCCCGTCCTCATGGGACCTCCCTGCTGTGCGGCCCCAAGCTCACTTCCCGCCCCTTCTCCTTCACAAGGCACCGCATACCAACTGGGGGGCAAATTAGAGTGACAGCGTTTTTTCAGGGAACTTTTATGCCCTCCCCCTGCAACAGTCCAGGAGTCAGTCTGGGGACAGCTGGTGGCTGTTGCAGTTGAGCAGTGCTAAGCAGAGCTTTTGAATAAATATCCTATCCCTCCTGCAAGCAAGCTGGAAGACTTGTCCCCACCCCTGCACTCCTGTTATCTCCTGACCCCTGGTGGCATTTTAGTCCCTGACCTCTGACCCTGAACAAGGCATAAAATCTTACTATCAATATCATTGGCTCCACCATCCCTCACATTCAACGTAGCCCTGTTCTCCCACCTACCTCACTCCCAGCCTACAGTTCCCCTTCCCTCTCCACACAGCTCTCACTCCTGCTTGCCTCTGTCTTCCCCCAGAGAGTCCTCACAGACGTCCAGTCCCCAGCATGGGGACACCTCCCTCTCCCCGCCCCCTCAGCACTACCTGCCTGAACCACTGACTCCAGACTCGGACTCGAGGACAGGTGTTTCCCGTCTCAGTGAGTGGGGAGACAGTGGGACAACAGGGAAGGGACTCACATTTATTGAGCATGTGCACCAGTCTTCCTACATTACTATAAAGTGTGGTAAAAATAACAGCTCATTTTAATGTTGTGAGAATAGTGGCTGAGAAAGTGGAGCTCAGGTTCTGTTTAACTCCACAGACCTCTTTGCCATTCAGGACTGCCTAAGACTGCAGAAGTGGAAGTCAGGTGGGGGGCTAGCTCTCGCTGAAGCCTCCCCCGTATTCCCCAGCCCCAACCACATGGGCAGCAACAGTGACGGATACCTTCAGGGTGGAAGGCAGTTGGGCCCAACGGAGGGAGAGAGCAGTGGGAGGGGTGGCTCCTGCAAAGGGCACGAGGAGACAGAGGCCCTGGGACTCGAGAGCGCCCTGGGTCCCTGGAAGAATGATTGTTTGCAGCGCCTCAATAGGAGCCACCAGGTGAGTGAACCCTTTTCCACAGCACATGTGCGTAAAGCACGCGTACAGGCCCTCACACGCATGCACGTGTGCACACATGTGCACCACCTGGGCCACATAGAGAACACAGGCATCTGTGCTCGGAGGAGTGGGGAGGGGTGAGTGGGAGTGCTAGGACGGAGGAGAGAGTGGCCTGACAGGCTGGTGACACCCAGGGAGGATAGAAGCCCTTAACACAGAACATGAGGGCTCATCAGGTAGTGCAGGCTGCTCCCCCACAACGAGCGGAGGAGGCTGTGGGAAACCAATGGGATACTTGCAGCTAAATGATCTCAGATAACACGATGAGCCCCATGAGTGGTGGGCATCAAACTCTCAAACGAGAGGATTGACACCCAAGGAAAGGGAGTCAATGTGATCAGAACGAGAATTCAGAACAAATGTGGTCAATCTCCTTGGAAAGATGTGCTAGAATATCGGGTCCTCAACAAGAATGACTAGAGAATTTAGCAAATTAAAATCTGGTCATTGGGGAATAAACACTAAATGGGCTGAAGAGCAGACACAACAAGTAAATGAATTGGTAGATTAAGCCGATGACTCATCAAATACAGCACAAAAGAACAAAAAGATGGAAAGTACAAAATAAAGAGACCTGGAAGACAAAATTTTTTTTCCTAGTGCAAAAGGGGACAGGAACGCAGAGCAGGGGCTTCCCAGAGCTGACACTGAAATCGTCCTGGGACTCTGATTAATCAGAGACCTGGGTGCCAGGCAGGATGGGTGAAGAGGGGCCACTGCTGGACAGTGTTGAAATTCTAGAGCCCTGGGGTGAAAAGTTCAAAGTATTTTCCAGACACAAACCCCACTTCCTGCAAAAGAATGTAGTACTGGAAGCAGAAAGAAAATGAAGCAATTATCTTCAAATTCTGAGGGGAATTTCAAACTCAGAATTCTATACCTAGACAAATGTAAGAATAAACACATCTTGAAGACACGTGATGTCTCAAATGTTCAGCATTGGAAAGAAACTTTCATTTTGAAAATATTAATTAATGTGCCCCAGCAAGAAAATTTAATCCAATAAATGGCATATAAGAATCAGTGATAAGCAAAGTACTAGTGAAACATTAAATCTAAATTAGTGTTGATTGCTTAAAACTTAGTAACAATCTGGAATCAAAATCTCGGATGCAATCTACCAAGGAGTCAAGGGGCTTGTGGGACAGAGGAGAGTAGAAGTGTCTGAAGCGCTGGTCTTGTCGGGGCGTAGGGGAGGAGACAAGCAGAATGGCCTCCGCTTGGTATGGCACCTTCTGCTGTCAGCCTGCTGTCACCATGACCCGTGTGCACGCCGTTCCCGGGGTGACTGAGTGTCTCCAAGCTCACAGCCTGCCTTTCTCAGCTCCATCTGCACTTGGCACAGGGACCAGTGAGCATCTGCAGAATATAAGTAAATCATGTGCAAAATCACAGTGACAAAAATTGGGGTGAAGTGATATCCAGGGACCTGTGTCCCTGCTTTAGCCCTGAGCTCCCTGGGTAGTGGGGCAGCCCCCTGGGTGGGGCTTCCAGAAGGCCAAGTGTATTTAAAGGGACTAGACAGGAAGAGAGACAAAGTAGTTGTCTGTCACCCTCCTGGGAGTAAGTACCCTCTAGAAAGCTTGAAGGGCTTCCTGTAAGAGGCAAACCCAAGATAGCTGACGTGTCCTGCCCCACTGGAATCTTCTGATCCACTCCTCCTGGAACCCAGAGACCCAGCCCATGCCCCTTCCAGCAGGGGCCGTCCGCCCTGGCTCTCAAGCCCAGGAGCAAGCCACAGGAAACGGACAAGGCAGCCAGCTCTGCTCAGGGACACTGGTGGACTCATCAGGCTTTGCCACACTCCCAAGCTCTGCCTCCGTCCACTGCATACTCAGGCCAGCCCCTCCCTAGCCCAGTGGGTCTCTGTGCAGTTCTGTTTTCACAGCCCTGGGATGGCCATTGAAAACATCTGAAAGGACACAACAGCCCTGGCCCCGTGGCTCAGCTGATCAGAGCATTGTCCCGATACACCAAAGTTGCAGTTTTATTTCTGGTTGGCACACACAGGAATCAACCAATGAATGCATCAATGAGTACAACATCAAGCCAATGTCTGTCTGTCCGCCCCTCCCCACCTCCACACACCTCTCTGCCTCTCTCTAAAATCAACTAATAAAAAGTTAACACAAAAAGACAAAAATTAAAAAAAAATTAACAGCTGGGTACCCACTGTACTGTTTGGAAAGCAGGATGACATCTGCCTTCTGTCTCGCTGAGCTGAGTCCTATTCCCTGACCCCTCACCCTGGCCAGGGGCTCAGGAACCCAGTTCAGGCTCAGCTTCACTGCTAACCACCTGGGTGACCTTGGCCAAGCCCCTTCCCCAGTTGTGCCTTAGTTTCCACGATGTGACAGAAGTTTGGACAAGTTGATTCTCATTTAACTGTGAGTGATTAAGAACTTTTTCTCCGTGTTGGAGTCCAGACAACCAAAAACGAAGATGAGAAGGAGAAGGAGAAGGGGCTCCAGCTGGAATCTCTGCTGGCGGCCTTCGAGGGCCTGGGCAAAGCCTGGCCCCGGAGCGCGGGGACTCAGCGTTGTTGCCGTCAGGAACTGTGCAGGTCGATGTGTGAACAGCTGAAGCTCAGCACGTGGAACGTGCAGCTAGGAGTCCTCCAGTCAATGAATGCCTTTTTTCAGGGGTTAATGCTTTTGGAAGAAGAACATGCGGATCCTGAGGCTTTGGCTGAAATTCTCCTTGAAACTTGTAAATCAATCACATATTCTTTAGAAAATAAGACCTATTCATCTGTGAGAACAGAAGCTTTATCTGTGATAGAATTACTGCTTAAAAAACTTGAAGAATCTAAACAGTGGGAAAGTTTGACATCTGAATACAGAGTGCTCCTGACTGAGCCTTTAGCGACTATGGAGACAGAAAGCAGACCTGAACTACAGGAGAAAGCATCGTTACTGAAGAAAACACTTGAAAATCTGGAATAAATTAGAAGGGGAAGAAACAAACGAGCACCATGTTTGTTGGGGTTGAAATGGTGGTATTCTTTGGAAAACCAAGGGGGAAAAGTAAAGATTAATCTGTAGCATGTATCATTCCTTGGCTGAAGTTTAAAAAAAAAAAAAAGTCTTAAAAAAAAAAAAGAACTTTTTCTCCGCAGGAGATGGTAGGGAGGCAGCTTCCTCCTTTCACCACCCCTCCTTCTCTGTCTCTGACCAATCTCTCTGAAGAAGCTCCACCGTTTGCTCGTGAGGAAGGGTCCTGGTGGCCCCATGCCATGGGTTGCAAGGCTGTGGGGACAGAAGTCAGCAGCCCTGAGCCCTAGTCTGGACTCTTCTGCAACCCACGTGCGTGCAGTGCGGCACAGGCCACACACACCCATCGGGGAATGATGGCCACCCTGCTGGCCTCATGCAGTCTTGATGGCACTCGGAGTCCCTTCAGTGTCCCTCAGTGCCACCATGTTCCATGTCCTCAGTCCAGGTATTAACTGAGCACTCAGGGGGCCTGAAAACACAGCGCTGACACATGGGGTGGGGCCGGCTACCTGGGTGAGGCATCTCTGAGTGAGTCCTGCTTGGGTGCTTCGACACCCTCCATTCTCAGTGGGGACAGGGGGTCTCCCAGGACGTAACAAAGCTTCACCCCATTACCTCTTCTGATGCTGGTTGTGGTGGCCATACTAACACCTTCATCTGGCGTTCTCCTCAAAGTGACCTTACCTCTCACTTCAAGTCTGGGTGGATGAATGACTCACTTTGGAGCAATCAAATGTGTGCAGAGCAGCCAGAGGCCAGGACGGAGAAGGCACCGCAGTTTCTGCTGCTTTGCCGGAATGTCATGGAAGTGGTGCAGCTGTCTGAAGTCGCCATGCTCTGGGTAAGCCCAATTAGTCCACATGGATAAGTTTGGAGGTCACACCAAGAGAAGGAGAGGTGGGCCTGCACCTAGTGGCTCAGGATGAACTGCATGAAAGACTGCCCAGGTGAGCCCTCCTAGAATTCTTTACCCACGGATACTGTGAGAAACAATAAAATGTCTTAGCCCTTAAGTTTTGGGGTGCACCATTATGCAACAATAGTAATTTGTTCAGAGATGGGGAGTTCAGGGTGGAGACCAGAGTCTCCTTCATGAATCTTCAGAAGGACCACGGCCTAGAGCTGGAGTGACGGTTGAGCCACAGACCCTTTCTAAGCTGCCTCTGTGGGCCTTGGTGCCTCTCCTGTCCACGCAGTGAGAGGAGGGCGGTGTCGTGGCCAGCATGACTGGTGCTCACTAGCTCCAGGTCTCACTTCCTGGGCACACAGGAGGCACGCTCCACCCTCCATTCCCCAAAGCTAGGTGTGGCCAGGAGACTTCTTAGGCAATGGAATAAGAGCAGACGTGATCGATGCTGCTTCCTGGAGAGCCAGTGTCCTTGTTTCTGCCTGGGCACAAAGCCAAAGGCCTCGTTTTGAGATGGTGGTATCATAGGACAGTAGAGCATCACTTAGTCTGTGTCCTTGAAAATCTGCAGAGAAAGACCCATTGTGATTTGGGTTGGTTTTGGTTGGTTGTTTGTTTTTGTTGTCATTACTGCAGCAAAAAATAACTATTTTGACTGATTTGATGATGAAAACAAATCATGAGAACTAAAGACTTCTCGTTTTATTATTGAGAGCCTGGGACATCATGGGCATTCAGCTGAATGCTAACTCTTTTTTTTTTTTAACATATTTATTGATTATGCTATTACAGTTGTCCCATTCCCCCCCCCTAACTCCACTCCATCCTGCCCACCCCCTCCCTCCCACATCCCCCCCCTATAGTTCATGTCCATGGGTCATACTTATAAGTTCTTTGTCTTCTACATTTCCTACACTATTCTTACCCTCCCCCTGTCTATTTTCCACCTATCATCTATGCTACTCATTCTCTGTACCATTCCCCCCTCTCTCCCCCTCCCACTCCCCTATTGACAACCCTCCATGTGATCTCCATTTCTGTGGTTCTGTTTCTGTTCTAGTTGTTTGCTTAGTTTTCTTTTGTTTTGGTTTTAGGTGTGGTTGTTAATAACTGTGAGTTTGCTGTCATTTTTACTGTTCCTATTTTTTATCTTCTTTTTCTTAGGTAACTCCCTTTAACATTTCATATAATAAGGGCTTGGTGATGATGAACTTCTTTAACTTGACCTTATCTGAGAAGCACTTTATCTGCCCTTCCATTCTAAATGATAGCTTTGCTGGATACAGTAATCTTGGATGTAGGTCCTTGTGTTTAATCTTGGGTAATGTAATTATGATGTGCCTTGGTGTGTTCCTCCTTGGGTCCAGCTTCTTTGGGACTCTCTGAGCTTCCTGCCCTTCCTGGAAGTCTATTTCCTTTGCCAGATTAGGGAAGTTCTCCTTCATTATTTGTTCAAATAAGTTTTCAATTTTTTGTTCTTCTTCTTCTCCTGGCACCCCTATAATTCGGATGTTGGAACGTTTCAAGATGTCCTGGAGGTTCCTAAGCCTCTCCTCATTTTTCCAAATTCTTGTTTCTTCATTCTTTTTTGGTTGGATGTTTCTTTCTTCCTTCTGGTCCACACCATTGATTTGAGTCCCAGTTTCCTTCACATCACTATTGGTTCCCTGTACATTCCTTTGTTTCTCTTAGCATAGGCTTCATTTTTTCATCTACTTTTCGAACAGATTCAACCAGTTCTGTGAGCATCTTGATAACCAGTGCTTTGAACTGTGCATCTGATAGGTTGGCTATCTCTTCCTCGCTTAGTTGTATTTTTTCTGGAGCTTTGAAGTGTTCTGTCATTTGGGCCATTTTTTTTTTTTTTTTTGTCTTGGCGCATCTGTTACTTTAAGGGGTGGAGCCTTAGGTGTTCACCGGGGCGGGGTAACGCTGGTTGCTGTGCTGTGATGCTGTACGTGGGGGAGGGACCGAGAGGGAACAATGGCGCCCGCTTCACTCTCCTCCGGATTTCAATCTTTCACTCCGATACCCACAGTCAAACTGGGCCCCTTTGATGCTGGTTCCCCAGTGGGTGGGCTTGTGCACATTCTAGGCCCCTGTGGGTCTCTCCAACGACCTCTCCCGTGAGACTGGGAGTCTCTCCTGCTGCTGCCCCAACCCCCACGGGCGCTTTCAATCAGAGGTTTGAGGCTTTATTTCCCCGAGCTGGAGCTCTGGGTTGCGTGGTCTGCTTCATTCCCCGCCATTCGTCCGGTTTATCTATGTTCGAATGTGGGGCTACGGTGTGCTACCCACGCTCTGCCTGCCCCATTCTCCGCCACTCTGAGTCCGGCCCTCTCAGTTTATCTGCACGAATGTGGGGCCGCAGGGCCTGCTAGTGGTCAGACTGCCTGCCCCGTTTGTCCCACACTCTGCCAGTCTTGGTCCCGCCACAGCCACGTGAGTCCTCTCCACCCCAGTGCCCGTCTCCACCCCTCCCACCGGTCTGGATGAATGTTTATTTTTTATTTCCTTGGTGTCGGACCCCCTTGCCGTTTGATTCTCTGTCAGTTCTGGTTGTGCGAGGAGGCACAGTGTGTCCACCTACGCCGCCATCTTGGTTCTCCCTGAATGCTAACTCTTAATATAACACCAGGTCCTATGTCTAGGAGTAGTGGTCCAATCACCAGGAATAGGGGTAAGTAGGTCCCTTCTTCTTTTTTAATCCTCACCTGAATGCACATTTATTGGCTCTCAAGGAAAAGGGAGAGAGAGAGACATTGGTTGCCTTCCATACGTGCCCCCATCAGGGATCGAACCCACAACTTAGGCTTGTGTCCTGCCTGGGAGTGGGGCCCACAACCTTTTGGTGTACGGGATGATGTCCAGCTAACTGAGGCACCTGGTCAGGCAGCAGGTCACTTCTGTGGGCAGCTGAGGTTCAGTCCTGCTGGGGACCTGGGGACCTCTTGGGCGGCTGTGTTCAACCTACTTCAGGTTGCCCCAACCCAGAGGGTTGGGAAGATGAGGGTTTGCCTATCAGCTCCCATCATTCTGTGGGGGGTTGAATGACTCACCCCAAGACGTGCCTCTGTGGTAGGCAGATTCTTTTGAGCTAAAGGCAACTTTAACCACAGATTCAAGAAAAACTTCTGCCCCCAACCCTTTGACTACCTAGGCAGACTTGAATTATGGGCCTTGCCCATATAAATGATTATCAGAGAAAACCTCTCTGACCTCTCTATAGGGCAGACAGACTTCCATTCACTAAGCACCTGCTCTTCGTATCATCCGGCACTGACCCTGTGAGGCCCCCGAGGCCCCTTCCCTCATCCTGGCTCAGAATGCCACATGCCCACGTTCCCGTTCTGTCTCTGAGCCTCTCTGCCTGTGGGCTCTCTGCCTCTCTCACATGTGTGGGGTCCCATACGTATGCATGTATTTAATTTGGTATTTTCTCTTGCTAATCTGTCTCATGTCATTTGATTATTAGACCAGCCAAAAGAATGTTTTTCCTTCCACAGACACTTCTGTTATCCACTGATCAGAAAATAAAACTGAAGTTCAGACAGGGACCCTGTCCTGGGCCTCGGGTTCCGCATCTGCAGCACATGGAGTTTGGTAAGAAGAAGAGACCTTGGCGGGGCAGCCTCACAGTCTCTGCCTCTGTCCTGAGGACAGGGTGGGAGGGTCATAGGGAGCAGTGAAAAAGGCAGGCTTTTCTAAAACCAGTGGTTTGCTTCCAGCTTGCAGCTGGTGCTACCTGAAGCCTAGGGGTAGAGGGAGCCCTACTGCCCCCAGAGTAGAATGACTGGTCTCCCTTCTTTTACACAATCAGATTTTTTTAAAAGGAAAGAAAACTAAAGGAAAAGTGTAACCGGTCACCCGATTGCAGAAACTTTGCACAATCACCATCCCCGTGGCAAAGAAGCCACCTCCAGGACAGTCCTCTGGAGGCCGTGGAGGAAGGCTTGGTGCTGAGACAGACCTGGCTTAAATCCTGACTCTGCCACTTGTAAATTGTGTAACTTGTGGCAAGGTTTTAACCATTCTGAGCCTCAGTTCCTCCTCTGTAACCTGGGAGCGATGGTAAACAGTCACCATTGGCTTGTTGGGGAACCTATGTTCCCTAAGAGAAGGGCTGTAAAATCCCCGGCCCAGGACCTGGCCCTCGTGGGCGATGGCTAACATTAGTCCCTCCCCTCCCCGTCTAATGAGCCCTATTTGTCTTTCAAGGTCCGGTGGCTTCTCAGTGGAGACTTTCCAAAAACCTAGATAAGAGTGAAAAGTGCAAACACTCCTAGAATACCAGAAAGCACAGTACTCGTAGTGCTTTGCAATAATAGTCATTGAGTTCTCCCATTAATGCCATAAAGCAGCTCATTTAGGCACAGAGAGATTCACTGATTTGCCCAAAGTCACATAGCAAGTAAGTGGTGAAGTCAGGATTTGAACCCACTCAGCATGGCAGATCTCTGTGGATTTGTCCAGTCTGGATATTTCCATATAAATGAAAGCTCATACTATGTAGCCTTTTGTATCTGGCTTCTTCCACTCAGCATAATATCTTCAAGCTTCATCCATGTTGCAGCAGGTGTATGTACATCCTTCCTTCTGGTGGCTGCATAACACTCCACTGTATTCTGTTTACATTTTGTTTATCCATTCATCTGTCGATGGGCATTTGGGTTGCTTCCACTTTGGGCCATTGGATTAGTGCTGCTACGAACACCTGTGCACCACCTTTTGTTTGAACACCTGTTTTGAATTCTTTTGGTGTACAGCCAGGAGTGAATTTCTGGGGCATGTGGTGACTCTGTGTTTTACGTCTTGAACAGGCAGACTTGAGCTATTTATGCCAGTTGTGGGGTTGTAGCTGAAGTGGTGGTTTTGCAATGCTGTGGGCCTCTTACCAAATGGGAACATAGCAAAGCAACATCACTGAACTTTTGCAATCATCTCTCTGCCTTGCCTGGTCCCTTGCCACGCTAACTGTCGTGTTGGAGCCATTCAGACCCTTTCCAAGCCTCCCTCCCCTACCACCCTTGATATCCAGGGGATATCTTCTTTCTGGCAGGGCTGACCTACAGGGTTTGACCCTGCAGGGTCCCCTACGGGGGCGGGGGGAGGTTTCAGCACCCCTTCTAATTGAGTCCAACACAGATAGGTCAAGGTGTTGGGATTCCTGGGTCCCCAAACTCCCACATCAATACATCAGGGGTCCCCGGACAGTCCCTCACCCCACCCCCATTTCCCTCCCACTCCCAGGCCTGGGCACGCAGCTGAAGGCAGCAGCTGAAGGCAGCAGCTGCAGGCAGCAGAGCTGCAGGGAGAAGGCTGGGGAGGTGCCTCATGCCAGAAGCCTGTGGTTCAGGCATTCACCCAGCAATCACGCAACACGTACTGCATTGAGGCACTGCCTCAGGTGTCAAGGGTACAGTGCTGAGCAACACAGGTTAGGTCCCCCAGACAGTGTGGTCTAGTTTCTTTGACAAGTCCAATAAGACTCATTCTACTAGGTTCAAGGAGGAACCCCAAAAACCTTACTGCTTGTTGGCAAATCTGGGCCTTCTGTGCTGATACTTTATAGCCACAGATGCCAAATGGTTCATGCATGTTCATATTGTAACGGAGTTCCTCCTTCTAGTTTTAGAGCTTGCAAGTCCTGGTTCAGGGTCTCCCCAAAATCACTGGGGAGCTCTTGAACCCCTGTGGTAAGACTGTCCAGCAGTACTGAGTCCTGACTCGAGACTCTGGGTCCTACCATTGAAAAGTGAGCAACAGTTGAGAGTCTTGGTCAACCGGAATGCAAAAGAAAGCATCTTTTCAGTCCAGTACTGAATACCAGAGGCTGTGCCCAGCTATACTGTTCTGAACAATGTCACTTATGGCCCTTAAATCTTGTACAGGGAGCAGCAGGGCCAAATGAGTCCGTATTCCTGAAATTCCTGAATTATTGGGCACATTCCTTCTAGGGTGTCCTTTCGCAAGGGTACTGCCTCCTACCAGGAGTCCCTGCCCCGGGTTTGAGGTCAGCTTTTACAGGGGAGGCTCACTTAGCCCTCCCTGGCCTTCCAGCAGCCCACACAATGGGGTTTACTTGATTCTCAATTTCTTCTAGCCAGAGTTGCTTTCCTCGTTCCCGTGGTTGCATAAGGAACTGCTGGGCATGCCCTGGAGGGATTTGTAGGTCAAGCTCTTGTTCTTTTGGAAAGAAAGTGATTTGAGCATGGAGTTTTGACAACAAATCCCTTCCCAGAAGAGAAAATCCATATCTCCCATAGCACATTCAAATGGCTTTAAGAAAAACTGGCTTTCAGGGCTTCTAGAAATTCCAGTTACAGTTCAGCTAGAGGTCTATTGACTATGGAATATGTTGCTTTGGTATCAGTCTAAAAGGTCTACAATTTGTTCCCATACTGTAGTTTTACTCAAGGTTCCTTGGGGGAGGGGATGACTTTAATAAGTTGTTGTAATAACTGAACCCCTGGGCCCCATCACTCATCACCGCAGCCATTTCCTTTTCCCAGCATAACTCTCAAGTTCTCAGACTCTGACCTCCTTTTCCCCCACTCGGGGCCCTCATTTTTCCAGTGCCCTTGTCCCTTTCAAAATGATTACCCTGTCCCAATAGGGGCTTGTCCTGCACTGAATTTGGTTCCCTGGCGGGTTTGGGACAGAGAGACCAGTTCCAGCTCACCTCTTCTGGCTCCGTCAGCCGCGTAAGGAGGAAGATCCCCCCCAGGGCTGGAGGGACAGTGGGACCCCTGACCATGCTCGCAGCAGCCACACTTCCTGATCTCCCTAGTCCCTGTCCTGAGCTTCTGCTATCTGCCACAGGCAAAGTCCCTTTTCTCTGGACCATTTATGTATTTCCTTTGAATCCTGAATCTTTGTTATGTAAACTCATAAAGGCCTGTACACAAGGCATTTCATCCCATTTCCCAGTCTTTGACAAAGCAACTCTAATTGCAGTATAGTATAGTAATTTAAAGACCTCTTCAGTGGCCAGCACGCTCCTGACTCCAGATTATACGTAAGTCAAACAGTATTACAATAAAAAAAATCATTTTCTTTTTAGTCATAGGTCATAGCATAGGTTGACCAGTTAGCCAAAGGACTGTTTTCCCAGAATTGAGGTTTTTCCCACCCCATTCTGTCACACAGAGCTCTGTAATATCACACAAACCAGAAGGTGTATTAATTCCTGATGACTGTAATAAACCATAACCCAGGACTGTAACCCTGAACCAGAAAGTGCGGTAATTCAATCAAAAGCGAAGGCAACAGGGAGTGCCAAGAATTGGAGAAGGAGTGTCCCCAAGTGGAAATAATTGGAAGCTGCTAGGGAGTCTCCAAATTAACATCCTGGGGTACCCCAGTCCAAGAAACCAAAGAGACTTCCTAGCAAATACTTGGACTTACCAGGGAGTCTCAAAGGTGTCCCACCAGAGACACCAGAAAATCAAACTGGAAAAGTTAGTGTCATTCTGCCTGTCACTACCAGAACTAATAAGTAGAGACAAGGATTGATTTTTTTATACGTGCTTTAATCAGATGCTAGTTATCTGAGAAGATAATGGATTATGCACGCTAAAAACCATCTCAACATCTCATTTCAAGATGACCTTTTTATAAAGAGAAGGAAAGGGTAGGTAACGGATTTGGAAAAAGATTAATCAGGCAAGTGTTGCAGTCCCATAATGATTTTCCCAGTACTTCTTTATCTGTTGACCAATAATTCTTTATCTTCATCCTGGACACTCCCTCCCTGATACACAAAGGCTCAGGTACTAGCTCCGTGGCTGGCAGACCCCTTGGGGTACAAGGTTGACTTGCTTGTTTTCCTCCTGGACTCACATGGTCATGTGTTCCAGTTCCAGTTCCACATGCATTAGTCACTTAAGCCTATCAACTATGACTGAAGCTGACATTTTTACCTCTTGAGGTCCCGTATCATGATGACTCCTAGGCCACAGGCACAGATGATGATGCCCGGGTCACCAGGGCTCTGACAGCCACCCATAGCTTATCCCACAGGGCCTAGAAATAGTTGTAAGAACTAACTCTGACCAGTGACCATCTTCTAAGCCAGGGGTGTCAAACTCATTTTCACTGGGGGCCACATGAGCCTTGTGGTTGCCCTCAAAAGGCCGAATGTAATTTCAGCTCCTTAACAGTTAAGGAGTAGTTACATTTATACAGTCCTAAAATTACATTCGGCCCTTTGAAGGCAACCACGAGGCTGATGTGGCTCCCAGTGAAAATGAGTTTGACACCCCTGTTCTAAGCCCACAGAGATGGGTTCCTTGGGGCCACACCACTCTGTTTCTGACTGGATATGCCTCTTAATTGAGGTAAAATACACAATGAGATGTATCCTTTTAAACATTTAAAAGTGAACATTTCAGTGGCATTTAGTACTTTCACAGTGTTGTACAACCAGCACCTCTATTTACTTTCAAAACGTTTTTGCCACCTCAAAAGAAAACTCCATACCCATTGGCAAAAGGTCAGAAGGATTGTGAGGCCCCACTTTCATGGTCTGTATTTGTACTGAAAATCAAGATCAAGCAAGGTTTCGCCCTTCTGCTCCACAGGAGGTTTCTATCCTCCCTGAGTGCTCCTTCCTTAGAATACCTGCCTTACCATTTCACAGGTGTACTGCTCCAGTCAAACTCCCCACCTGACACTGTCCCCAGAGTGGGTTGTGCCCAACCGGTTTGCGCTGGCTGGGTGCTTGGTGAGAGCACCTTGGGTCTCAACCCCCTACCCTGCTCACTGGGTTGGTGAAAATCGATAAGAGTGGTGGTATTTCACCCATGTCCCAGTCTCCCCTTTACCTCCTCATCCCCTGCAAACCACCTATCTGCTCTCTGTGCCCATGGAATTGCCTGCTCTGCACATCTGATACTGAGACAGGACAATCAGCCAGGACAAGTGGAATAGGGAAACTGAGGCAGATAGTTAAATGGCCAACAGTTTACAGCCATCAAGTAAATCACAAAATCCTATTTTTTTCTAAATTGAGGACACTTAAGAGTAAATAGCTTATACTTCTCCCCAACCAGAGGGTAAATAGCTCAAATCACCTACTCAGGGAGATAGATCACTGAAATCTGGTTAGTGCATTCCTGCCATTGTTGCTAGCCACACCCAAGCACAGAAGAAGTTAAGGGAATAAATCTCATTTTGGTACAGCAGCAAAAAGCTAATGAATATTCTGTTGAGATCCTCCCATAAGACCTCCTCTATACTTTTAGTCTTTAAGACCCTAAAGACAGAGGTTCTCACCAAGATGGAGGCATAAGTAGAAACACTTTGCTTCCTCGCACAACCAAAAGAAGGATAACAACCAATTGAAAAACAAAAACAACCAGAACTGCCAGAAACTCGAACTGCATGGAAGTCTGACAACCAAGGATTTAAAGAAGAAACATTCATCCAGACTGACTGGAGAGGCGGAGACGGGCAGCTGGGGCAGAGAGGACACATGGCAAAGCTGCTACTGGCAGATGGGATTTCCCACATTCAGATAAGCTAGGGGTAATGACTGGGGAGCGAGACAAACTGCACAACCCAGGGAAATAAAACCTCAAAAACCCTGACTGTAAAAATCTGTGGGAGTTGCGGTGGTGGGAGAAACTCCCAGTCTCACAGGAGAGTCAATTGAAGAGACCCACAGGGTCCTAGAACATACACAAGCCAAGCCTACTGGGAATCGGCACCAGAAGGGCCCAATTTGCTTGTGGGAAGTGATGGAAAGTGGGGTGAGATCCGAGTAAGCTAGAAAGTGGCATTGTTCCCTCTCTGACCCTCCACCCCCCACATACAGCACCACAACAGCAGTGAAGTGGGTTGCCCCACCCTGGCAAATACCTAAGGCTCCAACCCTTAGGTATTTGCCATGTAACAGGTGCACCCAGGCAAAGAAATAGGGCCTGAATGAACAGATCAAAACTCCAGAAAAAACTAAGTGATGAGGAGATAGCCAACCTATCAGATACAGAGTTCAAAACACGGTAATCAGGATGATCACAGACATGATTGAGTACAGATGCAAAATAAAGGAAGAATTGAAGGCTATACATAGTGAAATAAAGGAAAATATACAGGGAACCAACAGTGAAGGGAAGGAAACCTGGACTCAAATCAATGATTTGGAACAAAAGGAAGAAATAAACATTCAACCAGAACACAATGAAGAAACAAGAATTCAAAAATATGAGGAGAGGCTTAGGAACCTCTGGGACATCTTTAAACATTCCAACATCCAAATCATAGAGGTGCCAGAAGGAGAAGAAGAGCAAGAAATTGAAAACTTACTTAAAAACATAATGAAGGGAAACTTCCCCTATCTTGCAAAGGAACTAGACATGCAAGTTCAGGAAGCTCAGAGAGTCCCAAAGAAATTGGACCCAGGAAGAAACACACCAAGACACATCATAACTAAATTATCCAACATTAAAGATAAGGGGAGAATCTTAAAAGCAGCAAGAGGAAAGGAGAGAGTTACCTATGAAGGAGTTCCCATAAGACTATCAGCCGGTTTCTGAAAACACTGGTAATAAGGATGCTCACAGAATTGGTTGAATTTGGCCACAAATTAGATGAAAAAATGAAGGCTATGCTAAGAGAAACAAAGGAAAATGTACAGGGAACCGATAGTGATGGGAAGGAAACTGGGGCTCAAATCAATGGTGTGGACTAGAAGGAAGAAAGAAACATTCAACCAGAAAAAAAAATGAAGAAACAAGAATTCAAAAAAATGAGAGGCTTAGGAACCTCCAGGACATCTTGAAACATTCCGACATCCGAATTATAGGGGTGTCAGAAGGAGAAGAGGAAGAACAAAAAATTGAAAACTAATTTGAACAAATAATGAAGGAGAACTTCCCCAATGTGGCAAAGGAAATAGGCTTCCAGGAACTCCAGGAAGCTCAGAGAGTCCCAAAGAAGTTGGACCCAAAGAGGAGCATGCCAAGATATATCATAATTACATTATCCAAGATTAAAGAAAAGAGAATCTTAAAAGCAGCAATAGAAAAGGAGACAGTTACCTACAAAGGAGTTCCCAAAAGGCTATCAGCTAATTTCTTAAAAGAAACCTTGCAGGCAAGAAGGGGCTGGAAAGAAGTATTCCAAGTCATGAAAGGCAAGGACCTACATCCAAGATTACTCTATCCAGCAAAGCTATCATTTAGAATGGAAGGGCAGATCAAGTGCTTCCCAGAAAAGGTCAAGTTAAAGGAGTTCATCATCACCAAGCCCTTATTACATGAAATGTTAGAGGGACTTCGCTAAGAAAAAGAAGATAAAAAAACTATAAACAGTAAAATGACAACAAACTCACAACTATCAACAACTGAACCTAAAAACCAAAAACAAACTAAGTGAACAACTAGAACATGAACAGAATCACAGAAATGGAGATCACATGGACAATTATTAGCTGGGAGGGGGAGGGGGGAAAATGGAGGAAAAGGTACAGGGAATAAGAAGCATAAATAGTAGGTACAAAATAGACAGGGGGCGGTTAAGAATAGTATGGGAAATGGGAAAACCAAAGAACTTACATGTACAACTCATGGCCATGAACTAAGGGGGGAATGCTGGAGGGTTGGGGGGGCATGTGGGGCGGAGAGGTAGAAAGGGGAGAAAAAACTGGGACAACTGTAATAGCATAATCAATAAAATATGCTTTTTAAAAAATACCCTCAAGACAAAGGACTCAGAGCTCTCTTCCTCCTGGGAGCATGCCTGCACTTTTCTCTTGTCTCCTCTCCCTCTCCCAAGGTGTGTTACCTTCATCTTTCTCCTAAGCTCTGAGGGCCCTTTTTTTGCCTGAGCTCCGAGGGCCCTTCTGTAACTTACTCCCTGAGCCCTTTGTTCTACAGGTCGGTTTTAGTACCGCTGTAATTTTGTAAATAAACTTTCTCTTATAATTTGAGTTCTTGGCTCTGAATTCTTTCTTTGCAAAACTCAAGAACTTCACCGGTAACAATGTTTCATGGCCAACACTACAGGTAACATTGGTAACTCTGGACTGCCTCCCACACCTCTACACAGCCCACTTCATCTCCAGCTCTGTCCTTCTTCTCCCTCACCAGGAGTCAGTATAGAGTGAACTGTCAACCCTTCTCCCAGAAGTTAACAGTAAGCCCAGGAGGTGAAGGGGCCCTACCTTCTCCTCACTTCCTCCCCTCATTTAAAGAGTTACCTCCCTTGACAGCCATTTGCATTTAATTACATTTTATTGATTACTCTATTACATTTGTCCCAATTTCCCCCTTTTCACCCTGCATCTAGCACCCCCCACTCCCTCAGGCAATCCCCCCACCATTGTTCATGTCCCTGGGTCACCCGTATAAGTTCTTTGGCTACTGCATTTCCTATACTGTACTTTATATCCCCATGGCTATTCTGTAACTACCTATTTGTACTTCTCAATCCCCTCACCTTTCACCCATTACCCCACACCACCTCCCATATGACAACCATCAAAATGCTCTCTGTATCCATGATTCTGTCTCTGTTCTACTTGTTTGCTTAGTTTGTTTTTTAGATTCAGTCATTAATAGATATGTATTTGTTGTCATTTTCATATTCATAGTTTTGATCTTTTTCTTAAATAAGTCACTTTAACATTTCATATAATAAGGGCTTGGTGATGATGAACTCCTTTAACTTTACCTCGTCTGGGAAGCTTTTTATCTGCCCTTCCATTCTAAATTATAGCTTTGTTGGTTAGAGTAATCTTGGCTGTAGGTCCCTGTTTTTCATACTTTGAATATTTCTTGCCAATCCCTCCTAGTCTGCAGTTTCATTTGAGAAATCAGCTGACAGCCTTATAGGAATTCCCCTGTGAGTAAGTAACTTCTTTTCTCTTGCTGCTTTAAAAAAAAAAAGACTTTATCTATTTATTTTTGAGGGGAAGGGAAGGAGAAAGAGAGGGAGAGAAACATCAATGTGTGATTGCCTATCACACGCCCCCTACTGGGGACCTGGCCTGCAACCCAGGTATGTGCCCCGACTGGGAATTGAACTGGCGACCCTTTGGTTCAGAGGCTGGCACTCAATCCACTGAGCCATGCCAGCCAGGGCTCTATTTACCTTTAAGATTCTCACTTTATCTTACAGTGAGATACTCTTGGCATTGCAATTATGATGTGTCTTGGTGTGTTCCTCTTTGCTGCTTACACTATCCTCAGTTTTTTTGTTTTCTTTTTTCTTCTTGTTGTTCTGGTTGGTTGTTTTTTACTTCCTTATGTTCCAAATCATTGATTTGATTCTTGGCTTCATCCACTCTCCTGTTGTTTCCCTGTAAATTATTTTTCATCAGTTAGTGTATCCTTCATTTCTGACTGGTCCTTTTTTTATGCTGTTGAAGTTCTCACTAAGTTCCTTGAGCATCCTTATAACTAGTGTTTTGATCTCTGCATCTAGTAGATTGCTTTTGTCTCCATTTTGCTTAGTTCTTTTTCTAGAGTCTTAATCTGTTCTTTCATTTGGGCCATGTTTCTTTGTCCCATTTTGGCAGCCTCTCCGTGTTTGTTTCTATGCATTCGGGAATGCTGCTATGACTCCCTGTCTTGGTAGCATGGCCTAATGTATAGATGTCCTGTAGGGTCCAGTGGCACAACCTCCCTATCACCCAAGCTGGGTACTTGAGGTGCACCCTTTGTGTGGGCTGAGTACACCCTCCTCTTGTAGTTGAGCCTTGGTTGCTCTTGGCAGACCAATGGGAGGGGTTTACCCAGGCCAGTCAGCTGCAAGGACTGACTGTGACAACTGACCACCAACTTCCGCCCTCCGTAGAGGATCAGCTGTGTAGGGGCAGGATGGTGGTACTCTAATGTGGTCTGTAGCTGCCCACTGGGTGCGCAGGCTCTGGGTTTTCCCAGGCAGTGCAGGCCAAGATCAGCCCCCACCCGTGTTTTGCCTGAGGCCACTCTGCCTGAGATACAAGCAACCTGAGATGGCTGCTGCTTGTGCTGGGCTTGCAGATTCCCAGGAGCAGTCAAGCTGTGGATCTAGGCTGGCTGTTGTTAGTGCCGGGCCTGGGGCCAGTTAGCAAGTGGTATGGGGTCTACAGGCCCACTGAAGCTGGTTGTTGCTTGTTTGAAAGGATTTAGGAAGTTGTGAAGCATGAACCATGACCAGCTATTCATATGGAAAAGCAGCTTTGGTGGGCCTCTAAGTTGGGTAGGAATGAGTCTCTGGGGATCCCCAGAGCTGGGCAATGTTAGCCAGGCTGATGGAGTCTCAGATATGACACCTTCCTGCCAGCTCTGTGGCTCCGTGGAGGGAGGACTCCGAAAAGGGACAATGCAACAGACTCTGCTTGTATTTCTGTCTGGGAGAGAGCTGTCCCCCAGCTTTCACCTTGATGCCAGACACTTCAGTTCCTCCCTGAATGCCACTGGTGCCTTTCAAGCAGCTACCCTGGTGCTGGAGCTCAGAGGGAGTGAGTCTGAGTAAGTCCGTGTGTGGGTTCTTTAAGAGGAACTACTTGGGACTCCATACATTTCTTCCGCTGACTCAATCCCTGCTGGTTTCTGCAGCCAGAAGTTATGGGAACTTATCTCCCTGGCACTGTAACACTGGGCTGGGGGGCCTGGTTTGGGGCTGGGACTCCTCGCTCCCACGATATCCCTCCTGAATTTTTATCCACCACACATGGATGTGGGACCAGTCTGTTCCATGTCTGTGCCCCTCCTACCAGTCTGGATGGGTGTGGTCTCTTTAATTCCATAGTTGCCAGACTTCCATTCAACTTGATATCTGATAGTTCTGAGTGATAGTTGTTCTATATTTTACTTGTAATTTTGATGTGGTTGTTGAGGAGGTGAGCCATGTTTACCTATGATGCCATCTAGACTGGAAGTCTGCCCATCACTTGTATTTTAATAGGGAAACCACAAGGGTTCTCTAAGGGTAGAGTTTCAGCCTCTGACTTATAAGGTGAGTGTATAGATTCACCTGCATAGGTTGTGTGTGCGGCAAGCTCAGGAGTTCACTTAAGACACTCTTTCCCAGTAAACACTCTTGTCTGACCAGGAAGGTGGGAAGAACACATAAAAATCCTGCTTCAAATGCCAAATTCCCAGCTCAAAGCTGATAAGGCATCTCTTGTTCTCAAAGGTCACAGCAGCTGGAGAAAAGCACACTGCCTGCTCCTCAGGGATCTTGGCCTCATGCCTTGGTGGAGTCCTAGACACAGAGATGGTTTCTAGCCCCAGGACATGACCAGGGGCCAGAACAGCCAGTGCAACAAGGGTGTCGCTATCCCAGCAGGGGGGCTAAACAATGAAGGGGGAGGTTCTGGGAGTCAGGAGTCTTACGGTCAGAGGAGAGAGTTGCAAATATGGGAAGGGAGAGACCCAGATGCACCTGTGACACTGGCTTATGAAGGATGGCAGAGCTTGTCACCTTAAACACGCCACATTGACAGGAGTATCTTGAGCTGACAGCAACTGGGAAGAAGCAAATACATAAAAAGGCTTCTGCCCTCCCCCTATTTGCTTAAAAACCAGACACAAATTTGTAGAAAGTGTCCCCCTCCCCTCTCTTCCAGGAAGGAGAGACATTACTCATCAGCAACACTGTACACCCTGAGCAGCCAGAGCAGGCCCCACAGAATGTGCATGACAACCTGCTCTCCAACCCTTCACTCTCATTAGGTTCCCCAGACATTTAATGTTGGGGTGGTCGGTGCAGTGGGCTGTGAAAGAATTCACAAAGGGCAGAAAGAGCAGAGAGTCAGGTTTTTATTCACTCTCCAAGAGAGGAGAGGGGCATGGTGTGGAGGGATACCCGGCCCTGAAGGGTGGGGGCTGTGAGCTTTCATTAGGTGATTGGGGCGGTTGTAGAGCAGGATGTTTCCACTGTGCTGCCGCTTGTCTCAATGCTATCGTTGGGTGCAGGGTCCACTCTGGTCCTTGCAGTCTGCACGTTCTGTTTCATAGGTTCCTGGAGCCTCTGCACCTTCAGGGTGCTTCAGTAATTTTCTAGTCCTGAGGATAAAGGCCCATGAAACAATTAGGGTCAGTCATACTTTCTGGGGTCCCCATAGCTTTGGCAAAGAGGGCCTGAAAAGGGAGCTTTTGTTATTTACCTTCCCACAATTGGCTGCCCTAGAAGTGCAAAGTGCTTTCCCTGTGTCTTGTCACTTCTCGGAAAATAGTTTGGTCTTTTGTTAAGTTGCTATATGAGCCCAGGTTTGAACCACCCCTTTCTGTTACTCATTCTGTGGAAGAAAATTAGCCACATACTCAACCTGACAAGTTCAAGGGAGGCCTGTGTGGTGGCCTTACAAACTCAGAAACCTAAAGTAACCAAAAACAATGGTTTGAAATTAAAACTTATTAACTAATAGTAGTTTATGGCAGGTAGTCACATCCTAGGTTCTAACCTTTCCTGAAAAAAAGTCAATCTTTACCTCAGCTGAGCCTGTCTATTGTCTTTTTGCATCTACAATAACATGTCTTTGGAATGTCTGAGTAATTTCCTTTTTTCTGGACCCCTCAAAGCACAGATACTGGACCACAGTGAAGACCACAAACCTCCTCGTTGTTACTGTTATTGAGTTAATTGTTGACTGTTAACTGTCCTGTACCCACCTACGTACCTCGAGAGCTGGTTTGGAGGTCCTAGCAGGGGAGTGCAGCTACTCGTAAACCCTTGACCAAAGACCGGTCCTCCCCTCCAGTTGGGAAGGTCATCCTCTTCGACTGAGTGCACAGCTTCGGGAGGGGCACACATGGGTGGGTGACAGAGGAAGGGGACACCCGCCTAGCCAGCCAGATCAGCGAATCAACCCTGGCGATCAGTGGGGTGACAGATGTCACAGCCAGATCACCCTCATATCCTGTACTCACCCATGTAAATGATGTGTCTATAATTTTACTTTTTTATCCAATCCCAGAGGTTCCCCCCAACCCTGCTTTGCTTTCTCCTGCCTCCCTAATCCATCACCAGTGGATTTCATGTAACCCCCTTACACCTTCTCCTTTGATTGTAATGTATAAAATAAGGTACAAAACTGCCATTTTCTGGAGAAAATTCTCAATCCACTGAGATTTTGTTTCCTGGCAATTGTGATCAGTTTGGCTCAAATAAACCCACAAAAATTCTCTACAGGTGTGAACATTTCCTATGTTGACAACTGGGCGCAGCGCCTGTGTGCACGTGTGCATGCTAACACACTCCTACTTGTTTTTCTCCTTTCCTTTGGTCTTTTGTCAGCCTATGCTACAGGGCCCTGGCTGGAAAGCATAGGAGGGTACGGGGGAAAGAATTCAAGTTTTCCTCCATCACACCTGGAATTGAAGGGCTCCACATAAACTCATGACTTCCCATATATGTAGATATGAGATGTATGTGGCTGTGCTCGTGGGGAGGCCCTGGGAGCAGCACCACAGCAATAGCAAAGAGCACACACACTGCTCAGATTGCAGTTTCTAATATCACCCTCCAAGAATGCCGGACTCTGGAGAAACAGCCAAATCCAGGGATGGGGCAGGGAAGGCAGAAAGAGTGCCTGGAGCTTCATATTGGACACTTTAAAAAAAAAAAAGTTTTCAAAACATGATGGAAACTTGTCAAAAAGATACAGACACTATCTTGAAAAGGGGCTCCTGCTGTCCCAAAACAGAGATAATATGACAATCAAAATAAACAATAACAGATTATAACCCATGGAATGAAAAACTCCCATAAGTCCTCGTGGACATAAGTAAATGAATGAATGCAAGGAAAGTATGATGAACAATAGAATACTTTCTTCATCTCAAAGTACCTCTTCACAGGGCACTTACTAATGAAAGGGCCCAGCAGCCCCATCTCAATCCAGTGCTCCCCTGGGCACCACTGCTCTCCCCACAGACACCTGCTTTCCCACTCTGGGGCTTTGCTCAGCCTGTTCTGCCCCCTGATATGTCCTTATCCTTCCTCCCTCCTCCCACCTCCTCTAATTCTACTTATGACTCAGAATCTGGCCCAAAGGCCACCTCCTCCACATGGCCCTCTGGGATTGCCCCTGCCAAAAATGACTTTAGAATCCTATTTAATTTACTCATTCAACACTGTTATCCTCCTCCTACTGCTTGCTGAGCAGGAGGACATGGGAAATATCAGTCTGGGAGCTCCCCCTCTGCAAGTGACAATGAAGTGAAAGCATTCTGGGGTAGGGCACCTCATGCTTCCAGGTGGCTGGTGCTACCACAAGGCTGGATGGGGATATTTCCAGTAGAGTCACTGCAAGCCCATAGGCACCTATCACCCGGTGTCCGGGAAGCCTGGAATTAGGGGTTCAGGGCAGAGAGGTCAAGGGGGGCTGCTATGAAGCTTCTGGCAGAGTCAGAATTTGATCTCTGGATTTCTGTGTCACAGAGCATTTTCCAATAAAGTCACGGTTGCCAGGAAGCCAGTCCCAGCCCTGGCTCACCATGTGACCTTGAGGAAGCCACCTGTACTCTGAGCTTCAACTTTCTTGTCTGTGACAGAGGGGCTAGGTTGGGCAATGTGTTGACATAAGTTTCCAACTCCTTTGAGTAAATACCAAGGAGTATGATTGTATGGTAAGAGTATGTCTAGTTTTGTAAGAAACCACCAAACTGTCTTCCCAAGTGGCTGTCCCGCCAGCAGTGAACAAGGTCCCACTGCTCCACATCTTCACCAGCATTGGTGGTGTCACGCTTCTGGATTTTGGCCATGTTAATAGGTATTATTTTAATTTGAATATGCCTGATGACCCATAATATGGAGCATCTTTTCATATGCTTATTTGCCATTTGTACATCATCTTTGGTGAGGTGTCTGTTAAGGTCTTTGGCCCATTTTTTAGTCAGTTTATTTGTTTTCTTGAATACGTTGGATAACGGTCTGCTATGGTCTAAATGTTTGTATTCCCCCAAAATTCATACGTTGGAATCCTAACCTTCAAATGTGATGGTTTCTGGATGTGAGACGTTTGGATGGTAATTAGGTCATGAGGGTGGTGCCCTGATAAAAGAGGCCCCAGATTGCTCCCTCACCCCGTCTGACCTGTGAGGACGCAGGGAGAATCTGTGATGTGGAAGAGCGCCTCCTCTGCCCCTGCTGCAGCCTGACCTCAGGCTTACAGCCTCCAGGGCTGTGAGCAATAAATTTCTGCTATTTATAATCCACCTATTTGTGGTATTTTGTTATAACAGTTCAAACAGACTAAGATGAAGACTTTCATCCCATGTGTTTTCTGTAAATATTTTCTCCCAGTCTATGGCTAGCCCCCTCATTCTCTTGACATTATCTGTCACAGACAGAAGTTTTTAGTTTTGATGAAATCCAGTTTATCCATTATTTCTCTCACAGAACACTCCCTCAGTGTTGTATCTGAGAAGTCATCGCCATACCCAAGGTCATGTAGGTTTTCTCCTGTGTTCTCTTCTGGCAGTTCTCTAGTTTTGCGTCGTACAAGTAGGTCTGTGGTCCATTCTGAGGTAATCTTTGTGGAGTGTGTGTTGTCCATGTCTAGATTCATTTTTTTGCATGTGGAGGTCCAGTTTCAATACCATTTGTTGAGAATACTCTTTGTCACAATACGTCGCCTGTGCTCCTTTGCCAAAGATCAGCTGAATATACTTATGTGGGTCTATTTCTGGGCTCTCTATTCCTCTAGTTTTTGAGGTTGGAAACCACCAAGTTTTGAGGCAATTTATCTACAGAGTAGATAAAAGTGAGATGGTATCACGCTCCTGCATCCTCACTCCTATGCCCTGCGAGCTCCTCTCTAGGCAGCTGGCACCAAAGCCCTCATCTCGGCTCTGCCCTTGAAAAACCCACAGCAAGGCAAGCTGGACAGCGAAAGGTCAGGGACAACCTAACGCCCCTCAACAGTGGACTGGAAACACTGCGGTGGAGCCGTTCCGCTGAACCCAGCACAGCAGTGAGCACGCAAACGGAGACCCGTCTCCGACAAGTGGGAGAGGCCCCCAAACCTAATGTGAATGGAAGAAAAGCCAGCTGCCAAAGGAAACATCCATGGGAAATTCTTTGTAAAATGTTTATAAACATACAAAATGATAGGAAGTCATGTTTACAAACACAGGCACACATAGTACTAAAAGCCCAAAAAGCACTTGAAATAATAGAAAATGCTACAGAGGGAGGAGAGGTGGGACTGAAACACAGAGGGACCACTATTGTATTTTATTCCTTTATGAAAAATTGAAGCAAATATGAAGAAAATGCTTGTGGTGAGTACACAGGTGTTTATCATATTGGGCTGGCCAAAAAGTCCAGTTAGTTTTTTCCATAAAAGATACATTTTTCATTTTTACCAATAACTATTGATTTGTGTGTTTTGAGGATGTTGCCTGTCTCCCGGGTGGTATAAAGCTGACTGTTCTCAATTAATGTTTCCACTTGATCACCATCAACTCCAACTGGTCTACGCGACTGTGGAGCATTGACCAGTGAGAAATCTCCAGTATGAAACTTAGAAAACCACTTTTGACATGTTCAGTCAGTCACAGCACCTTCTCTGCACATGGCACAAACCTTTCTTTTGCATTTCAGTTGCATTTTTACCTTCCTTGAAGTAGTAAGCATAACATGCCAAAAATGTCGTGTATTTCCTTCCATCTTCAGTGTGAAATGGCTACACAAAAGTTCATCACCAATTTTGATTTTTTTAAAAAATGCACGCTGATATGACAACACTCACGATACAATCTAACAAAGTTGTTTTGAATGAAGTTAAAGACAACAAAGCACCACTAGAGCCGTCATATGGAAAAAAACCAAATGATCTTTTTGGCCAACCCAATACTATTTTCATTCTTGGTTGCATATTTGTTGAATTTAATAACACACACACACACAAAAGTGGCATAACATACAAAGGGCCAGGGTTCTGATGCCACTTCAGGCCCTGGTTCCGGGCCTCCCAGGGAGGGCCAGCCTCAGCACCGCCCTTGTGTTCAGAATCACGGAGTACCCGTTCTCCTTTACCAAAGAGAGCAGCTCCCACTGTTGGCCTGCTGGCCAAGCTCAGAGCAGAGACCCTGGAGTGGGTTGGGCACTCGGAGTGCTCCCTCGAGAAGTACTCTGAAGGCCTCTGACCAAGATACAGAGGCCTGTGCACACGGATGTGGGCTCACTGTCCAGAGCTCACCACTGCCTCCCACTCACGATTGCTGTTTTTGCAGCCCTCCAAGACCGTTAGTTACAAGAGCTCACCAAGTGGGTCACAGCAGTTACCTCCTTTTAGGGGTAATAACAATAATAATAATAACAAATGTGTGACCACAGTCAGTATTTAGTGGCTGCTGTTCTCCAAACTGCCTGGACACTTGACAAGCCTGAGTTGGTACAAAGTCTCTTGGAGAGGCAGGGGGTCAGTGTCTTGCTTACTTGTTTTCCAGAAAGAATGAAGGTTCACAGAGCATGAGTAGATTCCCCACCCTGCCACACGGTTACAATGGCATTCTGTGGGGACACAGGGAGGGAGACCAGTGTACCCTAGACACGGAAGGCCCTCTCCCTCCCACCCAGGGGGCATGGGGTGGGCTCAAGTAGGTCTGGCTTCCCCTCAGCCACTGTGCGCATGGGCACTGTTCATCTGTGCCAGTCTCTGCTATCAGTGCCACGGGCCTACCACCTTCCCCCAAGGAGGGTGCAGCTTGGCCTCTCCTGCTGCAGGGTGAGCAACCTGTCGAAATGGAAACACAGGGCACATTTTCCAAACAGCACATTAGAAGAGAGAAATCCGTACTGTGCCATCAGGGGCAGGAGAAAACCCGAGTGCCACAGTGGGCCACACAATAAATTCAGGTCAGCCAAATAATGCTGCCCTCAAGGAAAACAAGCAGGCAGGGTAAAATTGGGGACACAATGTGTGGGGGAAATAAGCTATTTTACTAGATGTCCGCAAGCATTGAGAGAGGAGTGCTAGTCATGAAGAACCACGAAGATAACTGAACCTGGAGGTGAGGGTTCTGAGGAACTAGTAAGAGGGCCAAGGCTGATCCAGGAGCAGAGCACCCCTGGGCCTCTGCCCACCCTAAACTTGCCCCGCTGAAGTCTGGCCCTAACCTCCCTCACCTTTAGCACGCTCACCTTAGATTAGAATCAGACACTTTCATATCTGATAACGGGACTGCCAATCATACCTCACCAAGAAAAAAATTAGACCTGCAGATGCCTGCCCAGCAGCTCCCCTTGGGGACCTGCTTCTGGGTCCCAAACCTGTGGAATCTGGATCAGGCAGTGATCCCAATGGGCCTCCCTGCTCACTCCCCAGCCCCGCCCCCACAGCTGGCTCTCCTCCCAGCAGCCATGCCTCCTCTACACAGAGCCCCCTAGGGCTCCTGCCGCCCGCTGCAGCCCAAGTCCTCCCACTCCCTTCTCTCTGGCCACAACTCTCATGGTCCCACCTCATGGCCTTTGCATAGTCTGTTCCCCTTTTCCCTGTGATACTTTTCCATCAGACACCCACAGAACATGCCCCCTTCACCTCCTTCAGACTCCCTTTCAACATCACCTTCTCAGTGAGCCTTTCACTCCTGGCTGCCCTGCAGAGAAGAGACACAGGGCAGAGTGAGAAAGCCAACATGGGGAGAGCCACTGGAAGCCCCGTCCTCACCCTCTCTGCACGTGGGCATATTCTGGGCACACTCTGAGGGCATGGGGCTGGGAAGACCACCGGCATAAGCATCTCACAGCAGGCCACGCGCTCCACAAGGTCCAGAGGGCCTTAGAGGCTCATGGCTCCCAAAGTGCTGCATCCGCAGGGCAGGTGAACCCTCATGGCCCTGGCCTCCCGCTGGTTCACATGAGTAATTATGCTCATGGGGTCTGTCTCATAGTCAGATTCAATCACAAACACCCCCCAGAGGTGAGCGGAAGGAAAGACTGGGCGTATTTGTGCACATGTAAGCCATATACCTGTGTGTGTGCACTCGTGTGTGTGTAAGCATGTGTCACGTCCAGATGAGAGTGTGTTTACACAGGAGCCTCTGCCCTGTGACAGGGCATGTGTGCGTGCTGAGCATGTTAGGGAGGCCACCGCACCTGGGAGGAGCCCAAGGTGGGGTATGGGGCCTGGTTGGGGGTCTGAGCTCCAAATCCTGGTCTTGAAGGGAGAAGGGAGTTCTCAGGAGCCAGTGGCAGGAGCCCAGGACCCAGTAGAGCCAGGGCACCAGGGCTAAAACTCCTGGGGCAGGGGGGAGGCCAGAGGCCATGGGGTCAGGGCAGAGGGTCACTGGAGTGAGCTGCTAGTGCACCAGCCAGGCCACTGGTGGTGGTGATAACATGTGGAGTCCAGGTTGGGGTACAGGTGAATGTCCACAGGTGAGAAGAAAGATCACAAATGAATGTGGAGCTGACTCTGTGCCAGGGGAATGAGTGTGAGGCACACCCACCAGAGACAGGTACACTGGCGGCTAGCAGCAGCCCACAGGATACACATGTGTAAAGGAGAAAATGTGCCCCTGGAGGCAGGTGCCACCCCAAGCATGCAGCTTGAATGGCAGAGTGTGGGCTGGACTTCGTGCCCCACTGCTGCCGGCAGGCTGCCCTCTGGCAGAGCACAGCCTCCACAGCTGTGCCGGCACCCAGGCTGGGGACTTGGAGAGGCACACAGACCAAGGTCAGCTCCGGTGTGAATATGAAAGCTGGGGGGTGCCGGGGGCGGGTTGCCGTGGGCATCTTGGAAAGGCCCAGAGAAGCGCAGGCTGGCTCACTGCTGTGGTCGCACGTGCCTGACGACACACAGCTCAGAGCCGCAGCCCAGGAGGTAGAGTCCGCACGCTCCCCTGTGAGGCCACCACAGCTGTGGCACCCCAGGTCTGCAGCTGAGCTGGACTGGGCCCCTCGGAGGAGGAGCCGGACCAAAGACACGGGGGCCCTGCCCTCTGTCTAAAGAGAAAGGTGAGCCATGGGGTCACGCTCCTCACAAAGTTAAACAGAGTCACCCTATGACCTGCCAATCCTGCTCGTAAGTATCTATTGCCCCGAAAAACTGAGAGCAGGTATTCAAACAAAAACTTATACACGCATGTTCACGGCAGCATTACTCATAATCCCTAAAAGGCGGAAACCACTCAAGTGTTTGTCAGTGGGTGTGTGGTCAAACTTTGGCCCATCCGCACAGTGCAGGATCATTCAGTCATAAAAGGGCATGAAGGACAACACACGCTGCAATGTGGGTGAACCCGGAGGCATTACGCTGAGATGACAGTCGGCGAAGAACAAATGCTGTGTGGTTCTGTGTGCATGAGACGTCCAGAACAGGTAAATTCATAGAACTAGATAGAGGTGCTGGTTGCCTAACATTGTGAATCTACTAAATGCCACTGAATTGTATACTTTTAAATGCTTGATTTTATGGTGTGGGAATTTTACCTCAATTTTAAAAATGATGAATAAAGAAAAGGACTGAGACCACAGCAGCCTACAGAGCTAATTTCAGACCAGGGGTAGGGGTGGCGTTCCACCGTTCACCTGCTGGCAGCACCGAGCACCGGCCACACAGCTGTGGGGGGCCTGTGGGTGCTGGGCGGCGGGCCGCGAGGCTCAGGCTGGAGGCTGGCCCACGAATGTCTAAGTGTGAACATGTTCCAGAGAGCTCTCCCTGCTGAGTGTCAGCACAGGCTCCTGGATGACTTTGGGCCAGAGGGAGGCCTGAGGGGCAGCAGGGCGCTACAAGTCACAAAGCAAGCCAAGTGGATGAGCTCTGGTTCCAGTCAGGCCCGAAAGTGATTCTGGGCTCTTCCACCTGCTCGCTGGCTGACCGGACAGGCTTGAGAAGCTTCCTGAACTGACATTTCCATAGTGACCTGAGAGAGCCAGGGATTCCCGCCATAGAAGGGTGAAATGAGAAAACTCACGTAGAGCCTGGGCCCTAGGGCAAACGTCTGGCTGGTCTGCCTGCCCTTGATCTTTTATCAGAAGAAGCTGGAAAAGAGGCCTATGGGACCAGCATATCAATAGGCCACTGAAACAGTTTTAAACAGAAGCCAGGAAAAACCAACTTCCTTGTGCCCACACTCAACCTCAGATGTATTCATGGGGAAACAACTGGAGCCCAGCCAGTGCAGGCCTGAAGGATGTGGACAGCTGGCTAGGGCACCTCTGTAGCCCCAGAACCCAGTCCCCCAGCTGCCCTGTGGCTAAGGGGCTGGTAGGTGCCTCTTGAACACTCCTGTCAACCCACAGACAGCACACACACTGCCTCCCCCTCTCTGCACTGGGCAACGTGGCAGCTGCTGCCTTTCAATAATGTTGCAGACTCAGAATCCGGATTCAGGGATAGGTGGGCAGAGGAGAAAACCCGGCATGGCAAGTCGGCAGGCAGCCAGGAAAGCCACCTGCTCCATGAGGCAGTGAAATGAAAGAACTCCCAGAGCCAGGAGCAGGAGGAGGGCAGACCACCTACAGTGCCCTGTCCCCACCTCGCCCCTGTACTTCCAGTCTGTGACCTGCCCCCTCCCTGCCCAGGGAGGCTGGCTTGCACAACCCCCCTGGCTCTCTGGCTGCCTATGAGGTCAGACCAGTGGGAGGAATGAGGGCAGAGTGCACTGGGGTTGGGGTACTTGTCAGCCCTGTCCCTCCCAGGCCAAGGGCTGGCAGTGGCTGTTTCCTCTGAGGAAGACAGCCTGTCACCCCAGCTGCCACTCTCCCTGGGTCCCAGTACCTGCTCCCTCCTCTTGCCCTTCACACCTAGGGGTGGTGACACTCCCCCCACACCCCCTGCCAGCTGCCAGCCTTGGGGCAGGTCCATTTCTCCTGCTGATGTTCACCAATGCAGCCCTCACTGAACTCTCCGTAGTTCCTGGTGTGTGAGCTTCCTCCCTCCTGCCAGGACCCTGCCCTAAATGAGTGTCAGGGTGGCTCAGGATTGGCAGCCTAAGAAAATGCTTACCTCCTGCCCAACTGCCGGGGTCATCGGGGCAATGCCGCCAACCCCCCATCAGGCACACGGTCTTTGGTCTGACAGTGACACTGATCTAGACAACAACGGTTCGGGACCTGCAGGGTATCTGCCCCATTACATATTTGGGCTTACTCTTCCTGACCACCCATTCCCATTTTTAGATGAGGCAACTGCGGGTCTGAGAGGCTGTGGAACTCGCCCAGGTCTAGAGGGGAGTCAGCATCCAAGCAGGGTGTGAACCCACTTCTCCTTCTCCAAACCCCAATACCTGGCTGCCCCCTTCCGCCCCCCAGGAAGCCCAGAGTCAGGGGCAGGGAGGCGGGGCTGCGGCACAGGCAGCACCCACTGCAGCACGGCACACTTCTCACTCACCTCTGGGAGCCTCGTTCCTAGCCAGAGAACAGGGCAGAGAGAGCCCCTCCTGGGCTTGTTGCAAGGCTAAAATGGAGAAAACGAGGTTCATCCAGTCAAGCATGGTTTCCACCCCACAGCCTACCCCCTGTTCCCGCCAGCCTCCTGCTTCCCTGAGGGTCCGTAGACCCTCAGACCATCCACAGGAAAGGGCTCCAGAACTGAGTTGGCAGCATCCTGTAAATGGAAGCACTGTAGACTGTGCTAAGTGACCGACTCAGACATGGTGGAAAACGAACCCTCAACACCAGAAGGCCTTTGATCCACAAGGTGAAGACAGGGAAGGCAGCAGAACTGGGGGTGCTTGTCATGTTCTGGATATTTCTCCAGAACATGGGGGAGGGGCGAATTAGGAACCAGGAGATCTGGATTCTGGAAAGATAAGGGCTTGCAGGGGAAGGAAATGGGCAGGTCTGCTTCAGGGGAGCCCCAAGGGGCACTATTGGGCCCCTGCAAACACTTCATATTTCTGTTTGGCCCTCCCCTTGACCTGGATTCATTTCTCAATAAGAAACGCTCCACAAAGTGCAAATTGCTCCAAACCTTGTTGTCAGGTCCAACAAGCCAGACAGCAACAAGTGAGCTTGGTGGCGATGTTCCCACAGAGGGCTGTGCATGGCAGAGCGGGAGAAAGCCCACAGCAGGCAGAGCACCCCTCACAGCCCACCTCCTGGTGACTTCTGGCAGCTCTGACCCCTCTCTGGGCTGCTTCCTAGCTTGTCTGGGGGAGCGATGAGATGGGGACTGGATGGTTTCTCTTTAACCCTAGAACTGTCTTTTCAAGCAGAACCTCGCACTGAACCTCAGCACGAGGAGCAAAGGGGAGGCAGAGGGGCCCGCCCATTGGAGGCAACGACAGGGTGTGTGGAGCCCTAGCCTCCTTCACAGGGCATGGGCGTGGCCACAGTAGAGCCCCACCAGAGAGGGATTCCCTGGGGCCTGTGCTGTCTGAGGCACCTGCCTGTCCAGATGACAACTCCATCCCACAGAAGGTGACAGCGGAGGTTTTTGTCCAGCTGGCTCAGTGCGTGCCCCGCCCCATGTGTCTGGTGACCAATGGTGCTGGGATGGGCTGTGCTGGGGCAGGCCAGGGGAGAACGACTGGGCTCACGTGCTGTTCCCACACACATCTGGGGCAAGACAGAAAGAGCAAAACAAACAGAGCCACATCCACTCCTCAGTGCCCTCACGTAGGAGCCTTTCCTGAAAGAGCCAGGAACAGTTTCCCATGGAAAATTCCCAAGGGCAAGGGGGAGGCACCTACCTGTCCCTGGGAGAAAATGCACTCCCTGTCTCCCACAGATCTCTATGGGCGTGTAAGGAAATAACCAAGTTGGCAGTGAATCCACCATGAATTGGGAAGGCTTTGCGTATAGGGGGGAAGATCAAGGAAGTTTGCATTATCTTGAAAATACCCTGAAGGAGGCAGAAAATGAGCTCCACCCTTACTTCCTGCACGACTTTGGGTGGTATCCACATGCCAAGACTTGGTGTCCTCACCTGAGAAGTGGCACGTTTCCTCTGACTCACAGGGCTCCAGCCAGGGTCCAACCACCGGCATGGAGCCTCCGAGCACCGCCACCACAGAGGGGTCCAGGCGTCTCCTCCCCTACAGGTGGTATCACCAACAAGGAGACATGGGAGCCTCAGTTTAAGTATCTATAAATGGGGACGCACATGTCAGAGAGGAACAAACTTTCCTCCACCCTCAAGGTTGTCCTGGCTTGTCTAATAATCAAATAGACAGGAGACAGATTAGCAAGAGACAATTACCAAATTTGCACATTTAGGAAACCCTGACTAGATGAGAAAGTCAGAGACCCCACATGCAGGGAGGTTCAGAGACAGCAAGGGAGCATGGGTGAAAGGACAAAGCCAGCCCTGTTTGCTCCCACGGGCGCCACTTGCTGAGCAGGCCTATGGCCTTGTTAAACATAACTGCCACTTTACTCATCTGAGCTTGTGTCCCCAGGACTGGAAATGACTGGAAAGCAACAACAGATCATGACTAACCACTCCCTACAACCACAGACACAAGATTAATTTTGGAGCAACTGCAGCCTCTTGTTCCAGCACCAACAGCCCAGGAGCCACACAAGAGCAACCCCCCACCCCGACCCTTTTATAATCCTATTATAATCCAATAAAAGCTCAAAGCCACCCCCCACCCAGCCCCGTGCTGCTATATCCCTCCACACCGTGGGCCTCTCCTTTCTTGGAGAGTGAATAAAACTTTTCTCTGCACTTTCTTCTCTTTGTGAATTCTTTCCCAGCCCATGTTACTGACCACCCTAACATTTTGGTGGCCCATACGGGGACATGCTCTATATCTTCCTCTCCTCTACCTCCTGAGACTTACAATTAGGGGAGCAGTGGTCAGTAGAAGCTCGACTTGGGCTAACCCCCTAGCCTTGTCTCTGTGAGGTTTGGAGAGAGAATCCTAACCCTTCTCCATCTCTCCGGACTCTGCAGACAGCCTCCACCTCACCCATCTGCACAGCCAGTGATCAGTAAGTCTCTCTGGATCTCAAAACAAAAACATCCTATTGAAAGTGACAACATATCCCCTCATCTCGTCATAAACCTCAGTACTGGGTCTATCACTTCCATAGGCATTTGGCTGGGAGGGATGCCTCCAACCTTCTCCCTGCTGGGTTTGGTCTGCCCTCAGGCTCAAGGACGCTCAGCTCTGGCCACAAACTTTAGTGGCCAGAGCTTTGGTCTGAGTTGGGGATGCTCTTCTCAAACCTTCCCCCCACCCTTGGCTGTTCTTGTCCCTGAGATATCCTTCCCCTTTACCCTGGACAATACTCAATCAGCCCCACCCACAGACTCCCCATTGGGATATATCTTGAAAGCTCTGGGACTTACTGACCTGAGGCCCAAGTGCTTGATTTTCTTGATACAAACTGGGTGACCAGGAAGTCTGGCCTGTGAACAGATCTCTTACCTATAATACCACCCTCCAACTCGACCTTTACTGTCTGAATCCCCTGCTTAGGTTTCGTTACTGAGAGAAGGAGACAAGATTTTAACCTTTAAGCCCTGGCTGGTGTAGCTCAATGGATTGAGCTCAGGCCTGTGAACCAAAGGGTTGCTGGTTCAATTCCCAGTCAGGGCACATGCCTGGGCTGCAGGCAAGGTTCCCAGTAGGGGATACATGAGGCGACCACACACTGATGTTTCTCTCCCTCCCTTCCCTTCTCTCTAAAAATAAATAAGTAAAATCTTAAAAAAAGGAAAGAAAGATTTTAACCTTCAGCTGGGATTCCAGGCTTCCTTCTCCTAACTATGTCTTTTCATTCAAAGTTGCCTCACTCTACCACCCCTCCACTCAAGTTTATCTTGCTACAAAGTAATTGCTGTGTTTGTTTTTCAGCTGAGCTGCACTCTAATCCTGTAAATCCTTGCTTTTTTTATCTACGTTACCCAGCAGGGGGCAATGCTATTCCTTACCTGCCTAAACCAAGTCCTGCATTCAATTCCCCTTTGAAACAAGGTTTGGCTCCACTCTGCCCACCATAAGTAAAAACAGGGTACAAAAAGGGAGAAAATTTCAGCCCCCTCCCAGACTGTAAAACACTGGGAGCTGCTAAATCTTCAGAAAAACTGGGCCTGCCTCTCAATGCAGAGAAAAAATGGCATTTTAATCTCAAACCACATTTCCACCCCTTTGCCTGATGAAACCAAAGAAGCTTGCTTTTCTTTCCCTACATGTCTGAAATGCAAGTACTTGGTCTTCTTCAAGAACTCTTGTCTAAGCCATCTTTTAAAACACAAATTTTGGGACTTCCAGTCAAGACGGTGGTGCAGGCAGACATGGCTCGCCTCTTCATACAACCACATCGAAATTACAACTATAGAACAACCATCACTCAGGAACGTCAGAAATTGAGCAGAAATGGAAGTCTGACAACTATGGAATGAAAGAAACCACACCCATCCAGACTGGCAGGAGGGACACAGATGTGGAATGGGCTGGTCCCAGACCCATGTGGATCAGACTTTGGGAGGGACATTTGGGAATGAGGAGTCACAGACCCAAACTGTAACAGGGTGCAGCCGGGGGGGGGGGGGCACAAATAGGGATTTGTAATGGGGTCCAGAACTCAGGGTGTTCAGGAAATATTAGAGAAAAAATGTATATGATGTCCTCACCCCCACCAGTCTGAGCTGGGGGATGGGACACATGGAGCAGGGCCATTGAGAGCTGTTTTGTACAGCAAGAGCTGTTCAGCTAACCTCTGGTATGGTCATTTAACATATCTATAACCTTCAACTGGTTTCATAGATATGCTAAATAGCTGTGGCCCTGCTTTGAGCCAGAGGGATGGGAATGACTTCCACAGTGGATGGTGCTGGAACCAAGGGGCTGCCTGAACCATAGACTTCTACTTCTTTTCCTGAGATACAGTACCCCAGACTGGGCAAAGGGGAGAAGGAAGAACTGTGTGCATTTGTGGGTATTCTAAAGAAATTTAGTACTTTAATGAAGACATTAAGTCATTACTCTAAGTTTGTATAACTTTTAAATAAATAATTCCTTTCATTTTCACCAACCTCTGGCATTGAGAGACATCTTTCCCCTGGCGGCGAGCAAAGTGAACCTAGTAGGTGGGGGGGATCCCCCAGAGAAAAAAGGGGGGGTCATTTTGGTAATAGTATATCCTTCATTACCCCCCTTCCCCCCGCCCCACCCCATCTGTTCTGTAACAAAACCAGGCCCTACAGTCCAGGATTCCAGTTCCAGGAAGATAAGTTCCCACAATTTATGGCTGCAGAAACCAGCAGGGATTAAGTTGGTGGAAGAAAGTTCTGGAGTCCCAAGCAGTTCCTCTTAATGAACCAACATACAGACTCACCTACTCAGACTTACTCTCTCTGAGCTCCAGCACTGGGGAAGCAGCTTGAAAGGCACCAGTAGTATATGGGGAGAAACTGAAGTGTCTGGCAACAAGGCAAGCAGACGCCATTGTCCCTTTGCTAAACCCTCCCTCACAGATCCTGTAAAATGGTGCCATATCTGAGACTCCCTCAACCTGGCTAATACTGATTGACATCCCTTGGAAATCCCCAGAGGCTCTGCCCCACCCAACCTATAGGTCCACCCAAGCTGCTTTTCCATAAGAATGGCTAATCTTCGCTCCTAAATCCTATCAAACAAGCAGCAGCTGGCTTCAGTGAGCCCTAGCAGCAGCCAGATTAGATTCACAGCTTGACTTCACCTGGGAATCTCCAAGCCCAGCACAAGTAGCAACCATCTCAGATTGCTCTACAACTCAGTCAGGGTGCCCCAGGAAAAACACAGGTGGGGGCTGATCTTGGCCTGCACCACCTGGGAAACCCCAGGGACTGCTTGTAGCACTGAGTGGACAGCTCCAGGCCATGTCAGAGCATCCCCACCCTTCCCCTGCACAGCTGATCCTCCATGGAGGGTGGAGGTTGGTGGTCAGTGGTCGCAGCTAGTCCCTGCAGCTGACTGGCCTGGGTAAGACCCTCTCATTGATCTTCCAAGAGCAACCAAGGCTCAACTACAAGAAGAGGGTGTACTCAGCCCACATGAAGGGCGCACCTCAAGTACTCAGCGTGAGTGATAGGGGAGGCTGTGCCACTGGACCCTATGGGACACCTGCTACATTAAGCCACATTATCAAGACACAGAGTCCAAGCAGCTCTACCTAATACATAAAAACAAACACAGAGAGGCTGCCAAAATGCGGAAACAAAGAAACATGGCCCACATGAAAGAACAGATCAAAACTCCAGAAAAAGGGCTAAACGAAATGGAGATCAGCAATCTATCAGATGCACAGTCCAAAACACAGGTTATAAGGATGCTCAAGGAACTTAGTGAGGACCTCAGCAGCATTAAAAAAAAATAATAGTCAGAAACAAAGGGTACACTCACTAATTGAAATAAAGAGCAATTTACAGGGAAACAATAGGAGAGTGGATGAAGCCAGAATCATATCAATGATTTGGAACATCAAGAAGGAAAAACAACCAATCAGAACAAGAAGAAAAAAGAATCTAAAAAATGAGGGTGGTATAAGCAACCTCTAGGACAACTTCAAGAGGTCCAACATTCACCTTACAGGGCTGCCAGAAGGAGAAGATAAAGAGCAAGAAATTGGAAATCTATCTGAAAAAATAGTGAAGGAAAAAGACATGCAAGTCCAGGAAGCACAGAGAGTCCCAAACAGGACAGATGCAAAGAGACCCACTCCAAGACACATATTAATTAAAATTCCAAAGGTTAAAGGTAAAGAGATACTCTTAAAAGCAGCAAGAGGAAAGAAGTTAGTTACCAGATGGTTGCCAGATGGGAGGGGCATGTAGGGGAATGGGCAAAGAGGTGAGGGGATTAAGAAGTACAAATAGGTAGTTACAGAATAGCCATGGGGTTGTAAAGTACAGTCTAGGAAATAGAGCAGCCAAAGAACTTACACTCATGACCCACGGACATGCACAAAGGTGTGGGGACTGCCTGAGGGAGTGGGGGACACTGGGTGGAGGGGAGCCAAGGGGGGAAATTAGGACAACTGTAATAGCATTATCAATAAAATATAATTTAAAAAGTAAACAGAATAAAATAAAATAAAATAAAATTGTTTTAGATGAACTGCGACACCACCGCTAATGTGCCTTGTGCCTTTAGTCATGTGAAAATGCTGGCAGGATGGTTTCTAATGTGTGGAAAGACTGTTAATTTAACAGCCAAATGATTTTTAATGATTCTTGTCTGCTTTTATGTTTTAATTTAATTTAATTTATTTTATTTTTAAAGAGAGGGCAAAGGAGGGAGAAAGAGAGGGAGAGAAACATTGATTGGTTGCCTCTCACAGGACACAACCAGGGACCCAGTCCACAACCGAGCCATGTGCCCTCACTGGGAACTGAACCACCAACCTTTTGGTCCACAGGCCAGAGCTTAATCCACTGAGCCACACCCAGGACATATTTTTTAATGAAACTAATCTTATAGATTTAAGATGTTTAAAAACTATCGGGGAGGAATGAGGGGGGAGCTCAAGATTTTAGCCTTAGTTGATAGGCTTAAGTGATTAATGCAGGTGGATAGCCATTGTTTCAGGAACTGGAATGCATGACCACCAAATGCAGGACTCCAGGAGGTGACAAGCAATTCCACCTTTGTACCCCAGGGTGTCTGCAAGCCATGGAGATGGTATCTAGGCCACTGTGTTCCCTGGAGGGAGGTCTGTGATGCAGATAAAGAATTATTGATTAACAGATAAAGTTCTAGGAAAATCATAGAGGGACTGCAACTCTTATCCTGTTAACCTTCTCTCCAAGCCCCTCACCTACCCTTTCTTCTCCTTGTAAAAATGTCAGCTTGAGATGAGATGTTAAGACAGTTTTTGAGGGTACATAATGTACCATCTTCTCTGATTGCCAGCATCTGAATAAAGCGCCCATAAAGATTGAATCCTTGCCTCTACTTACTGGTTTTGGTAGTGACGGGCAGCCTGAATGCTGACATCTCTGGTTTTGTTACCAAATAGCAAGTGGGCTCCTGCTCCCCCTGCCACCTTGTAGAAAAAGTTTTGATGATAAAGGGAAGGAGTCTTTATTCAAAGAGCTACACAATTTTGGAATAACACCTTTCCACGTGCATTAGTCACTTTAGCCTATCAACTAAGGCTAAAATCTTTAACTCTTTAGTTGTACCTTTAATCACTAAAACCTATCATTTAAGACTAAACTCTTTAACACCTGAATTCCATCATTCCCCTGTCAGTTGTTATTATCTTATTTCTGTAGGATTAGTTTAGAAACTAAAGCAACATAAAGCACAAAATCTGTACAATTTGGGAAGAATGACAGGCTTCTACCTCCTAGCCCATCCCCTCTAGGACACCTGAAGAAAAATAACCCTCCACCCTCTGCCAGGCCAGCCCAGTCCTAGGCTGTGCCCAGAGTATCTTCTCCCACCCAAAATCCATCCAAAATACTTTGGGAAATGTAGACACCTGCAGCATGATCATCCAGGCATCCTTGAGGAAGAGAGCCCAAGAGGAAGTCTGTGCCTTCTTTTCATTTTAAATCTTCTGGCCCATAATCCCATGCACACCAGAGGTATTCAGCTTCTCAGCTGATCCCGTCCTAGACTGTTTACCATTGCCTCGGGCATCCTTGTATACCTCCACAAGGATGGTGGAGGTATACAAGCCTGGCTTCAAATTCTGATACCATGTGTCTTTAGTAAGGAGATTGAATCAGTAGTCAAAAGTCTCCCAACAAAGAAAAGCCCAGGACCAAATGACTTCACTGATGAATTGTACCCAACACTTAAAAAAAATCATGCTCATCTCAACTGATACAGAAATTCAATACCAATTAACAGAGCTGAGGACAATGAGCACCAAGCAGAAATCTGCTGAAGATTTATGGGAAAGGTTTTTCTTTTCTAACAGAGGTGCTGCCCCTTCTGGGATGGATAGTGAGAAGCCAGGAAAATTCCTTGGCCAAGTGGACTAGGGAAACAGACAGATGGCTGAACACAGTGGCCGAGCAATTACAGCTGATACAGAAGGTCGCCTCCCTAGAGACAACATCTAGGCCTCAGTTCTATTTCAGCTCCAGGCCCAGAAAAGCAGCAAAACCAGGTGGGCCACACCAGGACCAGCTGCGATGACTAAAGACTCCCTGCCTGGTTATTGACTCTACAGTGGAGACCAGGATCCTGAAAGGGCACACTTGGAGACCCTCCCCTGAGTCCTCCCCTAAGATTCCCACCTGCAAGAGAGAGATAAAAGCCTCAAGACAAAGGACCCACTGTGCGTGTTCTCCCTCTGGGATGTATCTGACACCATTTTCCTTTTCCTTCTCCCCACCCTCCACTTCTTTCTTCACAGGCATGCATCTCCTAAACCTAAGGCAACAGGCAGTAGCAGCTAGTTACGGGCTAAACCCCTGAAAATGTCCTACTCGAAGTCCCTTTCCTCTGACTTCCCAGTGACCTCAGGCAGCCCCACCTAGGCTCTCCTGTTGCTTCTTCATTCTATGCTAAGCTCTTCCTTGTTTCACTGTCCTCATCTTTAATAACTGTACCCTCATAGTCACCTGGTCTCATGATCTTTCCTGCATGCAGTCAGGAGCCCACACACTACAGCTGGCCCTCAGCAGGCCCGCTCTGGGCCAGGCCCTGTCCAGTAACACTTCTTTCTTCTTCACTTCCTTCCCACAATGGGCATGTGAGGCCAGAAGTGGGGCAGAATTTTGTGTGCAAAATGTCTGACTTTAGTGGATGACCTGTGAGGGAAGCTGAACCATAGCCCCTTTCCCCAAAAGATATCCTCGTCCTAAACCCTGGAACCTAGGACAATGCTACTTTATACAGCCAAAGGGAGTTTGCAAGTGTGATCAAGGTAAGATCTTGAGAAGGGAGATTATCCTGGATTCTCTAGGTGGGCCCAATGTGATTCCAAAGGTGCTTATAAGAGGGAGGCAGGCAGGTCAGAGTGAGAGGAGGTGTGAGGATGAGAGCAGAGGTCTGAGAGAGGGAGTTGACGATGCCACACTGCTGGCTCTGAAGACGAGGACAGGCCATGAGATAAGGGATGCGGGCAGCCCCTAGAAGCAGCCTCTAAAAGGCAAAGAAGTGGATTCTTCCCCTAGAGCCACCTGAAGGAACACAGGCCTGCCTACTTATGTAGGGCTGTAACCTTCAGAATTTGAGAGAATACATTTCTGTTGCCTTAAACCACCACGTGTGGCAATGAGTTGCAGCACCAGCAGGAAACTAATGTGATCAGTAAGCCTCTGTTTTCTCCCCCCCCACAGCCTTCAGATGGTTGTTTATTCTGTTGCTAGATCAGTTATTTCCAGCTGGCCCAGTGCTGGCTGGGCCAGCCCTGGAGAATCCTCTGCCTTAACAATCCCCTTTCCAGGTGTGGGGCCAGGAGGTCAGGCTGTGCCCCATGACCCTGTCCCCAGTCATCACTGATTGGGCCAGGGATGACCTCTAGCCCACAATGGGAAGCAAGAGTTTGCCTCTGGGAAATGTGAAGTTGGGCCCCATCATGCCACTGGGGCATCCTGTCTGGGCTCTGTCATCCTGGGTGCCATAGGCAATGTGTGGAGACACAGGCGCTGGGGTGTCAAGAAGGAGGCAGAGAAATGACAGAAAAGAGTCACAGAGACCGCAAGACACAGGAAGAAACAGCCTGGGAGGGAGTGAAGAGGGGTGGGAAGAAACACAAGGCACAGAAGACCCACAGGGAGAAAGAGAGAAACAGAGAGGGCAGGGAGAGACGAGACACACAGGAAGACCAGAGAAATGGAAATGGTCAGGGGGAGAGACAAGGAGAGACTTAGAAGCCAGAAGAGACACACAAAGACAGAGATACACAGAGAACTAGGAGAGGTAGGAAGGAAAGACAAGACAGACATACAAAACCATGAGACATCAAGGTGAAGAGGGAGAACAGAACTGAGAGCGGTAAGTGCACTCACACACACCACGCACTCACACATCTCCCACACGTATTCTCACGCACACTCACACGTAACAGTCCTGGGTTCAGAGTCCTGGTGCACCCATACCCTCTGCTTTCAATGACTTTCTCTTTTGCCCCAGTAGTTAGGAGCACGTTCCTGCTCCTTACAACTCAAGCTAGAGAGATGTGTCACTGCATCAACAGGACCTCCCAGCAGGACCTCCCCACGGCCAGCTCCGAGCAAGCCTTCTTTTGCCAACACATCTCTTCTGCCAAAGCATCTCGGTTTCTTTTCTTTTCTTTTCTTTTCTTTTTTTAGTTCTTCAAAAGATTTTATTTATTTATTTTTAGACAGAGGGGAAGGGAGGGAGAAAGAGTGGGGAGAGAAACATCAATGTGTGGTTGCCTCTCGCATGCCCCCTACTGGGGACCTGGCCCTCAACCCAGGCATGTGCTCTGACTGGGAACTGAACCAGCAACCCCTTGGTTCGTAGGCCGGCACTCAATCCACTGAGCCACACCAGCCTTTTTCATTAAAAACTTTTTAAATTTTGAAATAGTTTTAGATTTATAGAAGAATTGCAAAGATAGTATGGGCTTTTTTTCATTAAAAACTTTTTAAATTTTGAAATAGTTTTAGATTTATAGAAGAATTGCAAAGATAGTATGGAGAGTTTTGCCTAACATTTATATCTTATATAACCACAAACCATTCACAGAACTAAGAAATCAACATATTTAAAATACTATTAACAAAACAAACAGGCAAGCAAAATATAACCAGAGACAAACTGAAATTCAGAACAAACTGACAGTAACCAGAGGGGAGGTGGGAGAGGATAATGGGGCGGGGGGAGGGAGAAGGGTTTTCAGGAACATCTATAAAGGACACATGGACAAAATCAAAGTGGGGTAGGATCAAGGGTGGAAAGTGGGAATGGCTGCGGTGGGGGAAGTGATGAGGGGAAAATGGAGACAACTGTACTTGAACAACAATAAAAAAAAGTTAAAAAATACTATTAACTAAACCACAGACTTTATTCAGATTTCACCAGTTTTTCCTGTAATGTAAAAGTAAGCAAACTCTTTACGTAAAGGATCAGATAGTAAATATATTCAGCTTTGCCAACAATATGGTCTCTGTTGCAATCACTCAACTCTGCTATTTTGACACAGAAGCAGCCATAAACAATACACAGATGGATGGGTGTGGCTGTGTGCTAGTAAAACTTTATTAACAAAAGTAGGCAGAGGGCCAGATTGGCCCACAGACTGTGGTGCGCTGACCTTGTACACATTCTTTTTCTGTTCCAGTCATAAAAGTTCTTCCGTTTTTCCTTATGTTTCATGACCTTGACACTTTTGAAGAGTACCAGTCAGTATTTTGTAAAATGTTGCTCAATTTGGGTTTGTCTGATGTTTTCTCGTGATTACATTGAGGCTATGTGGAAAATCACCAAAGAAGTAATGGTGTGTCCTACCCAATGTCTCATGTCAGGAGGTATGTGACTGTAATCTCAGAGTGCTTCTATTCTCTCTTCAGGTGGCAGTTAGTCAGTCAGTCGTGGCTCGCCAAGGCTACAGTCTTTCTTTACAAATTCTTGAGTTCTGGCCAAGCTCAGCGGTGCCAGACACATATAGAGTGAGGGCCACCATTCTCCCTGTGCCAAGCCCTCCCCACACAGGGTCAAATCCAAGTCTACATTAGCATGGTGCACACTCCCCTAGCTCCACCCTCCCAAGTCCCTGAGACTCGCTCCACTGCAAAGGCCTGTGGGCTCCAAGCTGGTGGCGGCTGGCCTCAGTGTACCCTGAGACTTCTGCTGAACGGCCTCAGATCAGCACTGGTGCCAAATCTGAATCTGCATTAACCTGGTGAACACCACTCACCACACCCAGAGTGTTTCCTGAGTACCAGCCGAGGCTCATTCAGCAGCTGAGCCTTATAAATAGCAGGCAGGTGGCAGCAGGCCTCAAGTGCCTTTGCCTTTTGCTGACCCATCCCAAGCCCTCAGCAGCCAGTCTCAGCTAACAGCATGACCACACAGGACCAGCACATGCAGCTACCAACCACCGATTGCTTTTAGCTGCTAACAGGTAGCCCTGGGCCACTCAGGCCACCATCTGTCACTAGCCTACATCAGAGCTCCTGCCAAGATGCCCAGAACCAACACACCTACTGGCTGGGTCCAGGCCACAAAAGAGCACCACTCAATTCCCTCCACAAATGGTACACCAAAAGGGTGCTGTCAGCAGGCACCAGGCCCTCCAGGGACAAATCCCATTCCATGGGGTCAGCGTCCACACAGTGGCTCCAAGTGCTGTGGTCATAGACTATCCTCATAACCAGTCAGCCTGAGGGCCAGTCCCACTCAGCACTTGAAAACAGCAATCACAGCTCCACTACGACAGGGGGGCACACACAGCCCACACAAAGGACACCCCTGAGCACCGGGCTTAGGTGCTCAGGGAGACTGAGCCACTGGGATTCACAGGACGCTTACTACATAAGGCCACCCTGAGAAGACTGAGAGATGTAGCAGATCCACCTAACACATAAAAACAAGCAGAAAGCCAAAATGAGGAGAGGAAGGAATGTGTTCCAAATTTAAAAAATAGGACAAAACTCGAGGAAAAAAACCCCTAACAACATGGAGGCAAGCAACTTACCAGATTTAGAGTTCAGAACACTGGCTTTAAGGATGCTCAAGGAACTTAGTGAGAACTTCAACAAAGAGAGTAAACATTAAAAAATAAACCATGGAAAGGCAGAAATGAAGGATACCTAGAATGAATCAACAGTAGATTAGATGAAGCAGAGGACTGAATCAGCAATTTGGAAGGCAAAGTAGCAGAAAGCTACTTTCTGCTACTAATCAGAACAGCAAAAAGGAAAAAAAAAATAAGGATAGTGTAGGGGGCCTCTGGGACAGTATCAAGTGTAACAACATTCACATAATAGGGGTACCAGAAGGAGAACAGAGAGAGCAAGGAATTGAGAACCTATCTGAGGAAATAATGACTCAAAACTTCCTTAACCTGGTGAAGGAAATAGATACACAAGTCCAAGAAGAAAAGAGAATCCAAAAGAAGATGAAGCTAGCCCTGGATGGTGTGGTTCACTGGGTTGAGTGCTGGCCTGTAAACTGAAGGATTGCCAGTTTGGTTTCCAGTCAGGGCACATACCTGGGTTGTGGGCCAGATCCCTAGCTGGGGGCATGTGTGAGAGGCAACTAATGGATGTTTCTCTTGCACATTGATGTTTCTCTCCCTCTCTTTATCTCTCCCTCCCCCCCTTCCCCTCTCTCTAAAAAAATAAAGAAATAAAATCTTTTTTAAAAAGATGAAGCTAAAATGACCACCACCACTACACATCAAAAATTAGCAAAAGGGAAAGATAAAAACAGAATCTTAAAAGCAGCAAGCGTAAGGCACTTAGTTACCTACAAGGGAGGTCCCATAAGACTGTCAGCTGATTTCTCAGCATAAATTATGTAGACTCTGGTTTGGGGTTGGCAAGAAATATTCAAAGTGATGAAAAGCAAGGACCTACAACCAAGATTACTCTACTCAGCAAGACTATGATTTAAAATTGAAGGACAGATATGGACCTTCCCTGACAAGAAAAAGCTAAAGGAGTTTATCACAACCAAACCAGTTTTACAAGAAATTTTAAAGAGACATCTTTAAAAATAAGAAGGGGAAAAAAGAACATAAACATAAATAGTAAAATGGCAATAACAGCTTTAAATGCAATAATACTTTAAATGTAGACAGATTAAATGTTCCAGTCAAAAGAGCTGATGGATAAGAAAACAAGACCCATACAGAAGATGTCTACAAGGGACCCACTTCCAATTGAAAGACACACAGACTAAAAGTAAAAAGATGAAAGTGATATTTTATTCAAATGGAAAGGAGAAAAATGGGATAGCAATACTTATATCAGACAAAGTAGACTTTAAAACAAAGGCTATAACAAGAGACAAAGAAGTTTCCTACATAATTTTCAAGGGAGCAATCCAACAAGAGAATATAACCCTTGTAAACATTTATGCACCCTACATAGGAGCACCTAAATGTATAAAGCAGTACAGTCATACTTGCGGATTTTTAACACTCCATTGACATCAATGGATAGATGTTCCAGACAGAAAATTAACAAGGAAACAATGACCTTAACTGACATTAGATCAATGGATTTACAGTGAAACCTTGGTTCTTGAACTTAATTTGTTCCAAAGGCTGTTTGAGAAGTTATTTGTTCAGAATTAAATGATTTTTTCCCAGGTATCAACATAAAAGGGCTGTTGGGTCAAGAATCAAAGTTTTGTTTAACAACCAAGACATATTTTCTATGAACTTGGTTGAAAATCAAATTGTTTGAGATGGAAGATGTTTGAGAACTGAGGTTTGACTGTAACGGATATTTTTAGAGCATTTTGCCTCCAAGCATCAGAATATACATTCTTTTCAAATGCACACGAAATATTTTCTAGGATAAACCACATGTTTATAAAACAAGTCTCAATAAATTTAAAAAGATTGAAATCATATCAAGCATCTCCTCTGACTAGAATGGTATAAAACTAGAAATCGAGTCCAAAAAAACCCCTGCTGAAAACACACAAACACATAGAAACTAAATAACATGTTACTAACCAGTGAATGGCTTAAAAATCAGATCAAGACAGACCTGTGAAATAGGACTTCTGGACAAGATGGAAGCATAGGTACATACACTTTGTCTCCTCGCACAACCAAAAGAAGGACAACAACAAATTTAAAAACAAAAATAACCAGAACTGCCAGAAAATTGAATTGTATGGAAGTCCAACAACTAAGGAGTTAAAGAAGAAACATTCATTCAGACTGGAGGGAGGGGTGGAGATGGGCAGTGGGAGTGGAGTGGACTCCGGACAAGATAGTGGCTGGCAGACCGGGCAGTCCCACACTTGCATGTGCATAAACTGGGAGGAACAACTAGGGAGCAAGACAGACTGTGCAACCCAGGGTTCCAGCACAGGGAAATAAAGCTTCAAAACCTCTGACTGAAAATCCTGTGAGGATTGAGGCAGCAGGAGAAACTCCCAGCCTCACAGAAGAGCTCTTTGAAGAGACCCAAGGGTCCTAGAGCATACACAAAGCCACCCACCTGGGAATCAGCACCAGAAGGGCCCAATTTGCTTGTGGGTAGTGGAGGAAGTAACTGAAAGCCAGCCCAAGAGCTGAGCAAGCGGCATTGTTCCCTCTTGGACACCTCTTCCAGAAATAGCACTGTGGAGGACAGTGAAGGCTGGCGTCATACAGTCGTAACCCTCAGGGGTTAAGAAGGAGATAGTTAACCACAAGCTTCAGCTGAATGCAACTGTAACTTTTGCAGAAGAAATGTTTATCATTTAGGTAGCCTGAGAACAGAGCAATTATGTCTGCAGTCTTCCCCTGAGTCTGCAAAACATCCTTAAGCTTTATCTAACTAACAACCCTTATAAAATAAATGCGGAGACTGTGTTCAGGGTCATTGTCTCTCCATCAGAGGACAATGCCCCACCTGGCCCCTGCTTTTCCTTAAACTGTCTGTGTCTGTGTCTTTCCTCATCTCCCGTCATCTGCCCTCAGGGACCTCTTCCCCATGCTGGTTGCAGCACAGAACCACAATGCAGCAACGTGGGTTGCCATGTCCTGGCAAATACCTAAGGCTCTGCTCTGCCACTTACTACATAACAAATGCACCAACACAAAAAATTATGGCCCAAATGAAAGAAGAGATCAGAGCTCCCCAAAAAAATACAACTAAGTGATGAGGAGATAACCAACCTATCACATGAACAGTTCAAAACACTGGTAATCAGGATGCTCACAGAAATGGTTGAGTATGGTCACAAATTAGATGAAAAAATGAAGGCTATGAAAAGTGAGATAAAGGAAAATGTACAGGGAACCAACAGTGACAGGAAGGAAACTGGGACACAAGTCAACAGTTTGGAGCAGAAGGAAGGAAGAAACATTCATCCAGAACAGAATGAAGAAACAAGAATTCAATAAAATGAGGAGGGGCTTAGGAACCTTCGAGACAATTTTAACCATTTCAACATCAGAATCATAGGGGTTCCAGAAGGAGAAGAGGGAGACCAAGAAATTGAAAACTTATTTGAGAGAATAATGGAAAACTTCCCCAATGTGGCAAAGGAAATAAACTTCCAGGAATTCCAGGAAACTCAGAGAGTCCCAAAGAAGTTGGACCCAAGGAAGCACACACCAAGGCACATCATAATTACATTAGCCAAGATTAAAGAGAAGGAGAGAATCTTAAAAGCAGCAAGAGAAAAGGAGACGGTAACCCACAAAGGAGTGCCCATAAGACTGTCAGCTGATTTCTCAAAAGAAGCCTTGCAGGCAAGAAGGGGCTGGAAAGAAGTATTCCAAGTCATGAAAGGCAAGGACCTACATCCAAGATTACTGTATCCAGCAAAGCTATCATTTAGAATGGAAGTGCAGATAAAGTGCTTCCCAGGCAAGGTCAAGTTAAAGGAGTTCATCATCTCCAAGCCCTTATATGAAATGTTAAAGGGACTTATGTAAGAAAAAGAAGATGATCAAAAATATGAACAGTAAAATGACAACAAACTCACAACTATCAACAACTGAACCTAAAACAAAAACAAAAATGAACTGAGCAAACAACTAGAACAGGAAGAGACTCACAGAAATATAGATCACATGGAAGGTTATCAGTGGGGAGGGGGAGGGGGAGAATGGGGGAAAACGTACAGGGAATAAGTAGCATAAATGGTAGGTACAAAATAGACAGTGGGAGGTTAAGAATAGTATGGGAAATGGAGAAGCCAAAGAACTTATATGTATGACCCATGGACATGAACTAAAGGGAGGAATGTGGGTGGGAGGCGGTGTGCAGGGTGGAGGGGAATAAAGGGAGGAAAATGGGACAACTGTAATAGCATAATCAATAAAATATATTCTAAAAATAATGAAAAAATAAATGGAAGTTGGCTCTCCTCTACTTAGGTCAAAAGAAGTTGTGTCTGATAATCTCTTATGGGCAAGGTTTGTGATTTAAGTCCTTCTAGGTAGTTAAGGGTGGGGACAAGTTTCTCTTGCACCTGTGGCTAATATCTCAGGGTGAGTCGTGCAAACCCCAACACATGCTTCATGACCACCAAGCCCCCACAAAGGCTAACACAACCCCAGTGTGAGCTCATCAGAGTTTGTGGGGCCAAGTATCTCCCAATTATTAAAGAAGCATCAAGATGTTAGGACTAAAAAGGGGCGTCAGGCCGCAAGTCTGTTTGCAAGCCCCAGTAAGGTTGAGGACGTGCCATGTCAGAACCGGGGCCAGAACCAGGTCTCCTGCTCTCTGGTCTGGATACTTCCCCTGCGTCACCTTGTCTTGCCTCCTGGTTCCTCATTTGTATTCTATACCTCACATTCAGGAAAAGTGTCCAGAACATTACAGTCATCCCCATTTCTGCTGCCTCTGCCGTCCTTGCCATGGACACTGCACATATCAAGCAGCGGAGCCACTCAGGGGACTCAGAAACGTAGAGATCCCCATGGGAGGTACCCTAAAGGAGGTTGTTGGCATATCCCTCCTTGTCTCCCCCTGGGCACCCACTGCTCTAGTACCCAGCATATGGTCAGCTGCCTGCATGTGGTGCTTGTATCTTCCCAACCAGGCACATAATGTCTCATGCAGCATACTCTCCTCACAATACATCTTCAACACTCCTCCCTGACACAGGTGGGATCTACTCCCTCCCTTGACTGGCTGCACTGTGACCTGAGCAGAAGTGTGATTTCTGAAGCGGTATCCCCAGGCAGCTCTGTCTGGCTCCCCTGGGACACTCACTATTGGAACCTGGTTCTATGTTGTGAAGATGCCCAAGCCACATGGAGAGGTCACAAAGAGAGTTCTGGCTAACAGCCAGCACCAAGCCTTCAAGACTCCCCAGGCCCAGCCACCACCTGACTAACCACAGGAGAGACCCCCAGCAGAACTGCCAGCTGAGCCTAGCCAATCACTACAGTCAAAAGCAATAATAACAAAATGACTCTTGACATTTTACTATGTTTGAGGAGGGCATGTTTGCAGCAACAGATAACCAAAACACAAGCCAAGTGCCAGGGTCTCTCTTCTTTTCTTTAGCAGCTATACCCCCACCAACCCCAGAGCAGGGACAACTCTGAAGTGCAGGGCAGTTATTGCTCCTGGGGACAGTCCTCACCATGAGGAATTAGCACCTGGCGAATCAATGTCCCAGCCTTTCCACTGTCAAAAGACACAGTTCTCAGAGTGGCCCCAGCAGAAGTGCACCCAGCCCACTCATTAATACGGCTGTCATTGGTGTGCCTCACTTCCCTGTTCCTTTCCCAAGATCACCTTTCTTTCAAATAAACTACCTGCGCCTGGGGCTTTGTTGCAGTCTGTGCTTTTGGCAGAACCTAAACTAAAACGTATATTAAAGGAGGTACCATAAATATTGGGGGATGATGTATAATTTAGTGTAAGGTGTTGAGAAAACCAGCTTTCTTTATGGGCAAAAAGTTATTGAGTGATAGTTATGGGACTAAAACAATGAATAAGACAGCCTCTTCCCTCATGTCACACATGGTCTATTATAGTTTTAAATTGAAATCTTTAATTCATTTTGAATTTATTCTTGTATATGGTGTAAGAACGTGGTCTAGTTTCATTTTCTTTTTGCACATACCTGTCTAGTTTTTCAAACACCATTTATTGAAGAGACTATCTTTACCTCATTGTATATTCTCGCCTTCTTTGTCATGGGTTAAATGACCATATAGATGTCGGTTTATTTTTGGGCTCTCTATTCTGTTCCATTGTTCAATGCATTTTTTTATGCTAATACAATGCTATTGGAGGTCTTTGTGGTTTCATATAAATTTAAAAACTTTTATTCTAGTTCTGTGAAAATGCCATTGGTATTTTGATTGGGATTGGATTGAATCTATAGATTTCTGTGGGTAGTGTGGGCACTTAAATATGTTAAATCTTCCTATCCATGAGCACAGTATGTGCTTCCATTTATTTGTATCTTCTTCAATTCTTATATTTTTTCAAGTGTAAATATTTTACCTTCTTGGTTAAATTTATTCCTAGGTATTTTTATCGATGCAATAGTAAATGGGGTTGTTTTTTAAATTTCTCTTTCTGATAGTTTGTTATTGGTGTATAAAAAGGCAAACAATTTCTGAATATTAATATGGTATCCCACTATTTTACTGAATACAGTGATTAGTTCTCATATTTTTTTGGTGGAGTCTTTAGGATTTTCTATATACAGTATCATGTCATCTGCCAATATGACAGTTTTAATTCCTCCTTGCCAATTTGGATGCTTTTTATTTATTTATTTATTTTATCTGATTACTGTAGCTAGGACTTCCAGTACTATATTGAATAAGAGTGGTGAAAGTGGACACTTCTGTTTTGTTCCTGATCTTAAGAAAAATGTTTTTATCCTTTCCTCGTTGAGTATGATGTTAATTGTGGGTGTCATACAAAACCATTGTTATGTTGAGGTATGTTCCTTCTATTCCCATCTTTGTTGAGAGTTTTTATCAAAATGGGTGCAGGCATAGCCAGGTGGCTCAGTTGTTTGGAGCATCATCCAGTACACCAAAAGATTGCAGGTTCATTTCCAGTCAGGACACATAGCTAGGTTGCAGGTTTGATCCCCAGTCAGTGCATGTATGGGAGGCAACCAATTGATGTTGCTCTCTCACATTAATATTTTCCTCTTATATTGGTCTCTCTCTCTCTCTCTCATCCTCTCTCTAAAGTCAGTAAGCATCATTGGGTGAGGATTCAGAAAAAATGGATGCTGGATTTTAACAAATATTTTTTTCTGTATTTATTGATTTGGTGATAGGATTTTTACACTTCATTTTGTTTATATGGTATATCATGTTAATTGATTTGCGGATATTGAACCAACCTAGTATCCCAAGAATAAATCCCACTTGATCATGGTGTATGATCTTTTTAATGTGGTGCTGAATTTGGTTTGCTAGTATTTTGTTGAGGGTTTTTCATTCTATTTTATTCTGGGATATTAACCTATAATTTTTTTTAAATGTCTTTGTTGGGTTTTGGAATCAGAGTAATGCTAACCTCATATAATAAGCTTGGGAGCCTTTCCTCCTCTTGATATTTTTGGAGTAGTTTGAGAAGGGTATGGTGCTAATTCTTCTTTGACTCTGGTGTAATTTACCTGTGAAGCCATCCAGTGCAGTTTTGTTTGTTAGGAGTTTTTTCATTACTGATTCAATTTTATTAGTAGTAATTGGTCTGTTTAGATTTTTCTGTTTCTTCTTTTTTTTAGGTTTTATTTATTTTTAGAAAGAGGAGAAGGGAAGGAGAAAGAGAGGAAGAGAAACATCAATGTGTAAGAGAAATATCGATCAGTTACCTCTTGCACACCCCCAACCAGGGACCTGGCCTACAACCCAGACATGTGCCCTGACTGGGAATCCAACCCAAGACCTTTCAGTTTGCAGGTCGGCACTCAACCTACTGAGTAACAACAGGCAAGGCTGTTTCTTCCTGATTTAGTATTGGAAGACTGTCTGTATCTAGGATGTTATCAGTTTCTTCCAGATTGTCCAATTTTTTGGCATGTAACTGAACTATTTTCTTATAATCTTTTGTATTTCTGTGGTTTCAGTTGTCACTTCTCTTTTATTTCTGATTTTAATTATTTGGGTTCTTTCTTTTTTTCTTGATAAGTTTGATTAAAATTTTATAAATGTTATCTTTTCAAAGAACCACATCTTAGTTTCATTAATCTTTTGTATTTTTAAAGACTATTTTGTTTATTTCCCCTCTGATCTTTATTTTGTTTATTTCCCCTCTGATCCTTCTTTCTACTCACTTTGGACTCTGTTTGTTGCTTTCCTTCTAGTTTTTTATTAAGTTGTAAGTTTATATGGTTTATTTGAGACTTTTCTTGTCTCGAGGTAGGTCTATAATGCTATGAATTAGAACTGATTTGACCGTGTCCCATAGATTTTAGTCATTATGTTCTCATTTTCATTTGTCTCAAGTTATCTTGTGATTTCTTTCTTGATCTCATTATTTTTAGAATATATTTTATTGATTATGCTATTACAGTTGTCCCATTTTCCTCCCTTTATTCCCCTCCACCCTGCACACCGCCTCCCACCCACATTCCTCCCTTTAGTTCATGTCCATGGGTCATACATATAAGTTCTTTGGCTTCTCCATTTCCCATACTATTCTTAACCTCCCACTGTCTATTTTGTACCTACCATTTATGCTACTTATTCCCTGTACGTTTTCCCCCATTCTCCCCCTCCCCCTCCCCACTGATAACCTTCCATGTGATCTATATTTCTGTGAGTCTCTTCCTGTTCTAGTTGTTTGCTCAGTTCATTTTTGTTTTTGTTTTAGGTTCAGTTGTTGATAGTTGTGAGTTTGTTGTCATTTTACTGTTCATATTTTTGATCATCTTCTTTTTCTTACATAAGTCCCTTTAACATTTCATATAAGGGCTTGGAGATGATGAACTCCTTTAACTTGACCTTGCCTGGGAAGCACTTTATCTGCACTTCCATTCTAAATGATAGCTTTGCTGGATACAGTAATCTTGGATGTAGGTCCTTGCCTTTCATGACTTGGAATACTTCTTTCCAGCCCCTTCTTGCCTGCAAGGCTTCTTTTGAGAAATCAGCTGACAGTCTTATGGGCACTCCTTTGTGGGTTACCGTCTCCTTTTCTCTTGCTGCTTTTAAGATTCTCTCCTTCTCTTTAATCTTGGCTAATGTAATTATGATGTGCCTTGGTGTGTGCTTCCTTGGGTCCAACTTCTTTGGGACTCTCTGAGTTTCCTGGAATTCCTGGAAGTTTATTTCCTTTGCCACATTGGGGAAGTTTTCCATTATTCTCTCAAATAAGTTTTCAATTTCTTGGTCTCCCTCTTCTCCTTCTGGAACCCCTATGATTCTGATGTTGAAATGGTTAAAATTGTCTCGAAGGTTCCTAAGCCTCTCCTCATTTTATTGAATTCTTGTTTCTTCATTCTGTTCTGGATGAATGTTTCTTCCTTCCTTCTGCTCCAAACTGTTGACTTGTGTCCCAGTTTCCTTCCTGTCACTGTTGGTTCCCTGTACATTTTCCTTTATCTCACTTTTCATAGCCTTCATTTTTTCATCTAATTTGTGACCATACTCAACCATTTCTGTGAGCATCCTGATTACCAGTGTTTTGAACTGTTCATGTGATAGGTTGGTTATCTCCTCATCACTTAGTTGTATTTTTTCGGGACCTTTGATCTGTTCTTTCACTTGGTCCGATTTTTTTTTGGGGGGGGGGTCTCAGCATGCCTGTTATGTAGTAAGGGGCAGAGCCTTAGGTGTTCACCAGGGTGGGGTAACCCATGTGGCTTCGTTGTGAGGGGAGGGGTCCGAGAGGAAACAGTGGCGCTTGTTCTGCTCTCTGCTGTTTTTCAGTCACTTCCCCCACTACCCACAATCAAATTGGGCCCCTCTGGTGCTGATTCCTGGATGGGTGGGTTTGTGCATGTTCTAGGACCCTGTGGGTCTCTCCAACAACCTCTCCTGTGAGGCTGGGAGTTTCTCCGCTGTCACCTCAACCCTCACAGATGTTTTCAGTCAGAGGCTTTGAGGCTTTATTTCCCTTTGCTGAGACACTGGGTTGCTAGGTCTGTCTTCTCCCTAGTTGTTCCTCCCGGTTCACCTGCAGGTGAATGTGGGACTGCCCAGTCTGCAATCTGCCACCTCGCCAGGTCCACCAGCTGCCACCTTGCCCACCCTGGTCCTCCAACCGCTGCCTTGCTGCACGTCCTCTCTGCCCTGGCGTCCCATCTCCTACTGGTCTGGATGAATGTTTCTTCTTTAACTCCTTGGTTGTCGGACTTCCATACAGTTCAATTTTCTGTAGGTTCTGGTTGTTTGTTGTTTTTAAATTTGTTGTTGTCCTTCTTTTGGTTGTGTGAGGAGGCACAGTGTGTCTACCTATGCCTCCATCTTGGCTGGGCCAAGTTCCATTTATTAAAGGTCTTCTCTTCTCATTATCCTGCAATGACATTTTGAGATCCCTGACACCTTACCACATCCCTAGCTTGGGATGTCATACCCATTGTTAGGGTGGTCAGTGACACGGGCTGGGAAATAATTCACAAAGAGAAGAAAGTGCAGAGAGTAAAGTTTTATTCACTCTCCAAGAAAGGAGAGGGGCATGGTGTGGAGAGATACATCAGCACTGAGCATAAATAAAATAATTAAAAACATTTATATAGGTACAGAATTAGTACAACCCATGTATAATGCACATCCTTATTTTTCCCTCAAAAATTTGGGCAGAAAAGTGCACATTATACAAGGCAAAATACAGTAACTTCTCTTCTCTTGCTGCTTTTAAGAGTATCTCTTTACCTTTAACCTTGGGAATTTTAATTAATATGTGTCTTGGAGTGGGTCTCTTTGCATCTGTCCTGTTTGGGACTCTCTGTGCTTCCTGGACTTGCATGTCTTTTTCCTTCACTATTTTTTCAGATAGATTTCCAATTTCTTGCTCTTTATCTTCTCCTTCTGGCAGCCCTATAAGGTGAATGTTGGACCTCTTGAAGTTGTCCTAGAGGTTGCTTATACCACCCTCATTTTTTAGATTCTTTTTTCTTCTTGTTGTTCTGATTGGTTGTTTTTCCTTCTTGATGTTCCAAATCATTGATATGATTCTGGCTTCATCCACTCTCCTATTGTTTCCCTGTAAATTGCTCTTTATTTCAATTAGCGAGTGTACCCTTTGTTTCTGACTATTATTTTTTCTTAATGCTGCTGAGGTCCTCACTAAGTTCCTTGAGCATCCTTATAACCAGTGTTTTGGACTGTGCATCTGATAGATTGCTGATCTCCATTTCGTTTAGCCCTTTTTCTGGAGTTTTGATCTGTTCTTTCATGTGGGCCATGTTTCTTTGTTTCCGCATTTTGGCAGCCTCTCTGTGTTTATTTTTATGTATTAGGTAGAGCTGCTTGGACTCTGTGTCTTGGTAATGCGGCTTAATGTAGCAGGTGTCCCATAGGGTCCAGTGGCACAGCCTCCCCTATCACTCACCCTGAGTACTTGAGGTGCGCCCTTCATGTGGGCTGAGTACACCCTCTTCTTGTAGTTGAGCCTTGGTTGCTCTTGGAAGATCAATGAGAGGGACTTACCCAGGCCAGTCAGCTGCAGGGACTAGCTGCGACCACTGACCACCAACCTCCACCCTCCATGGAGGATCAGCTGTGCAGGGGAAGGGTAGGGATGCTCTGACATGGTCTGGAGCTGTCCACTCAGTGCTACAAGCTGTCCCTGGGGTTTCCCAGGTGGTGCAGGCCAAGATCAGCCCCCACCTGTGTTTTTCCTGGGGCACCCTGACTGAGTTGTAGAGCAATCTGAGATGGTTGCTACTTGTGCTGGGCTTGGAGATTCCCAGGTGAAGTCAAGCTGTGAATCTAATCTGGCTGCTGCTAGGGCTCACTGAAGCCAGCTGTTGCTTGTTTGATAGGATTTAGGAGTGAAGATTAGCCATTCTTATGGAAAAGCAGCTTGGGTGGACCCATAGGTTGGGTGGGGCAGAGCCTCTGGGGATTTCCAAGGGATGTCAATCAGTATTAGCCAGGTTGAGGGAGTCTCTGAAAAGGCACCAGCTTGCCATCTCTGAGAGGGGAGGGTGGGGGGAGCTCTTAAACCCTTGTGGCAAGACTGTCCAGCAGTACTGAGTCTTGACCCAAGACTCCGGGTGCTGCCATTCCAAAGCGAGCAACAGTTGAGAGCCTTGGTCAACCGGAATGCAAAAGAAAGCATCTTTTCAGTCCAGTACTGAATACCAGAGGCTGTGCCCAGGTATACTGTTCTGAACAATGTCATTTATGGCCCTTAAGTCTTGTATTGTACAGGTAGAGTCAGGGCTGGATGAGTCCATATTCCTGAAACTTCTGAATTTGGGGGCACATTCCTTCTAGGCCCTAGGGTATCCTTTTGCAAGGGATACTGCCTCCTGTAGGGAGTATCCCCTGTGAAAGGGGGACCCACCCCTGGTTTGAGGTCAACTTCAACAGGGGAGGCTCACTTAGCCCTCCCTGGCCTTCCAAGCAGCCTGCAAAATTTGGTTTACCTGATTCTCAATTTCCTGTGGCTAGGGTTGCTTTTCTCCTTTTTCCCATAGTTTTTTGAAGAAACTTCCAGGCATATCATGAAGAGACCTGTATGTGGAGCTATTGTTATTCTAGAAAGAAAGTGATTTGAGCACGAAGTTTTGATAACAAATCTCTTCCCAAAAGAGGAAAGCTATCTCTCATAGCACATTCTAATGGCTCCAAGAAAAATTGGCTTTCAAGGCTTCCAGAAATTCCAGTTACAGTTCAGCTAGAGATCTGTTGACTGTGGAATATGTCATTCCAATATCAATCAGAATGGTCTACTATTTGTCTCCCCAGTGTTACTTTTTCCATTCTCTCAGACTCTGACTTCCTTTTCCCCACTTGGGGCTCTCATTTTTCCAGTGTCCTTTTCCCTTATAATATTATTGCCCAGATCTGGTATGTGCTGGTCCTGCACTGAATTTGGTTCCCTGGCAGGTTTGGGACAGAGAGACCAGTTCCAGCTCACCTCCTTTAATAAGGAGGAAGATCCCCCCCAGAGCTGGGGGGACAGTGGGACCTCTGACCATGCTCGCAGCAGCCAAACATCCTGATCTCCCTGGTCCCTCTCCTGAGCTTCTGCTGTCTGCCACAGGCAAAGTCCCTGTTGTCTGGACCATTTTCCCACTTCCCAGTCTTTGACAAAACAACACTAATTACAGTATAGTACAGGAGTTTAAAGACCTGTTCAGCTGCCAGCATTCTCTTGAGTCCAGATTATACGTAAGCTAAACAGTATTATAATTTAAAAAAATTCTTAAATTCATAAGCTTAGATTGACCAATCAGCCAAAATTCTCCCCAAAGTGCTGTTTCCCATAACAGAGGCTGCCCCCCATTCTATCAGACACAAACCAGAAGGCACCTTAATTCCTGACAAGCTTTTTAAGTCGTAACGCAAGACAACAATTCTACCAGACAGAGCTCTGGAACATCTAAGTCATCACACAAACCAGTAGGCACCTGAGTTAACCCAGGACTGCAGTCCTGAACCAGAAAGCTCAATGATTCAATAGAAAGTGAAGGTGATGGGGAGTGCCAAGAATCAGGGAAGGAGAGTCCCCAAATGAAATCATTTGGCAGCTGCTTGGAAGTTTCCAGGTCTGTACCTTGGCCCCTGCTCCCCAGTCCAGGCAGCCAATAGGATTCCCTGATAAATACCCAGACTTACCAGAGATTCCCAAAGGAGTCCCACCAGAGTCTCCAGAAAATGAAACCTGAGAAGTCAGTATGAGTGCTGTCTGTCACTACCAGAACCAATAAGTAGAGACAATGATTGAATCTTTATGGACGATTTATTCAGATGGCTGGTAATTTGAGAAGACTGCGGGTTATGTACCCTCAAAAACCATCTTAATACCTCATCTCAAGCTGACCTTTTTATAAGGAGAAGAAAGGGTAGGTAAGGGGTTTGGAAAAATGTTAATTGGCTAAAAGTTGCAGTCCCAGCGGCGATTTTCCTAGTACTTCTTTATCTGTTGATCAACAATTCTTTATCTGGGTCCTGAACATTCCCCCCCTGGAACACAAAGGCTTAGAGCAGGGGTGTCAAACTCATTTTCACCAGGGGCTCCATTAGCCTCACAGTTGCCTTCAAAGGGCCGAATGTAATTTTAGGACTGTGTAAATGTAATTACTCCTTAACTAGTCAAGGAGCTTGGCACTACCTGCGGGTAGAAATAAGGTGCTGGGCTGGATAAAACAAGGTGGAGGGCCAGATTCTGCACCCGGCCTTGTGCTTGCCACCTGTGGCTTAGATGCTGACTCCATGGCTGGCAGACTCCTTGGGGCACAAGGTTGAATTGCTTGGCGACCTCCTGGAGTCACATGGTCATGTGTTCCAGTTCCTGGAACAGCAGCTTTCCACATGCATTCGTCACTTAAGCCTATCAACTATGACTGAGGCTACAATCTTTAACTCTTGCCCTGGCTGGTGTGGCTCAATGGATTGAGTGCCAGCCTGCAAACTGAAAGGTCTCCAGTTTGATTCCCAGTCAGGGCACATGCCTGGGTTGCAGGCCAGGTCCCTAGTTGGGGGCATGTGAGAGGTCCCCTTTGATGTATCTCTTGCATATCAATGTTTCTCTCCCTCTCTTTCTCCCTCCCTTCCCCTCTCTCTAAAATGCAAATAAATAAATAAAAATTTTAAAGATTTTTAAAAAATAAAATAAAACATTTAACTCTTGAGTTTTCCTGTCTAATAGACAGGCTCAGTTAAGGTAAAGATTGACTTTGTCAGGGAAGATTCTAATCTAGGACAATGACTGTCCACTGTGACCTGCTTTTAATTAATAAGTTTTAATTGCAGACCATCCTTTGTGGTTAATTTAGGTCTCTGAGTTTGTAAGGCCTCCCCTGAGCTGATCAGGTTTCATATGTGGCCCCTTGTGGTCCACAATTGTATGGTCTAGAATGTATGGTATACGAATTGTAACTCAATAAAGCAGTTATAAAGAAAGATTGTCGAAGAGAAAACCCACAGCCAAAATGGCATAATTTGTGCTAAAAGCCCATGATACCAAACCAAGATGCAATACCTGATCTAATTGCAGTTTCAACCTCTCCCCAAAACATAATCTTCTGAGCCTGGATTTTCTGGTCAGGCACTGGTAAGGTACTCTGCCATGTGGCCCTATCTATCCCAATGAAAAAAGAGGCAATCTTACACAATAAAATACTTCCAATTCTTTTTCCCCAAAGAAAAGATGTCTGGGCCCCCAAAACAATCTTTTCTGTTAATGGCTCCCTTGCCCCACCATTCTTTCTACAGAAATCTTTCACTTTGTGCAACCCCTTGTGCGCCCTTCTGGTTGCTGAATGGGATGCTGCAGATTCATGAATGGAATAAAGCCAATTAGATCTTTAAGTTTATTCAGTTAAATTTGGTTTTTAACTGTATATACCCAGGTTACTAGATATTTTGATTTTTTAAGAGAAGTGGTGTTTCTCGATGAGGTTAGCTGTAACAAATAATTACAGTGGCTTGAATAAGAAAAATGTTTATTTTTTACTCATGGAAAAGACGTCAGGATGCAGATAGTTCAGGGCTTGTTAGAGTCACCAAAGGGACACAGGCTCCTTTTCTTTTTCTCCTGCACCATCCAAGCACATGGCTTCTAATTTCAGGGTCAATTCATAGTTCAAGACGACTGAAGGAGAACCAGCCCCTCATCTGTGTTCCAGGCAGCAGGAAGAAGAAAAGAGGGAAGTGTAAGAGGAGCCCACCATCCACTTCCTCGTTACCAGCTAGAACTGAGTCACAGTCTCCCTTTCCCACAATGGAGTCTGAGACATGTAGTCTTTTAGCTGGGTACACTGCTGCCCTGTCTGAAATCGGGGTTCAAAACAAAGGGAGCAACCCTGGCTGGTGTAGCTCAGTGGATTGAGCGTAGGCTGTGAACCAAGCAGTCACCAGTTCAATTCCCAGTCAGGGCACGTGCCTGGGTTGTGGGCTGGGTCCCCAGTGGGGGCAAAGAGAGAGGCAACCCCATATTGATATTTCTCTCCCTCTCTTTCTCCTTCCCTTCTCCTCTCTCTAAAAACAAATAAATAAAATCTTTTTTTTAACTGTTTAAATACAATCTTTTTTTAAAAAGAAAAAGAGGTGGTATTGCTAGGTAGTTTTATTTACTTGCAGCAAGTAAAGGAGACAGAGGATACACAGCCAAAGCTCTGTTTCCCAAGGGAGGCTTAGCCATTGCTTATGTATACTACTTAGTCAATCACATGTTGATTTCTTCTTTGCAGTTGGCTACATTTATCTTGTTGAGTTCGTGTCAAGGTCATCCTGTTTACAGTAACATCTGCAAAATGCTGTGCTGCATTTGAACAGTTAGCAAGAATGCATTTAGTAAAAACTGCCCAGACCTTGAGACCCTTGTCCTGTCTAGCTGTATGGTGGACTATAGTTGTAGTTTGTCCACTCTCAGCAGTGCCACACCCCTGGGCAGTACAGAGCACAGTCACTTATTTATTCTACCACTGATGGCTCATCTGGGCTGTTTCTAGGATGGGGCTGTTATGAACAGAGCTACCACAACCCTTCTTGTGTTCTTGGTGTGTACCAAGAGCGCATGTGAGTGTCTGCAGATGTTGACCTGGGAGTAGAATCACCGGCTCCTAGAGTAGACATATTTACTGCCCTTCATATAGCCAGTTTTCCTGAATGGCTTTACCAATTCATATGGAAGTTTTAATCAGATTTGCAGTTTAGGAAGCAGATGTCTTCCCTTTATTTTTCAGCTCCCTGCACTTGAGGTTACACACCCTCCCCAAGACCGCAACCTGTCCATCTGTGGGTGGATTCCCTGCTGCATGCCTCTGTCAAGGGCTGGGAGTCATCAGGGTGGCTCATAAACATGGGCCTCCCTCTTTCTGCTTCTATTGTTCCCCAGGGAGATCTCTCTTACTTCAAGGCCTCCTAGATGTGCACCTCCATCCCTGGCCTCTTTGCTGAGGTCTGCTTGGCCAGTCAACATTTATTTAGATCCTACCTTAGGTTCTCAAATTCCACCAGCCCAAAGCGGAACTTGCCATCTGCCTCTCCACCCTCATCCTTTTCATGTTTTCCATCTCACCAACCTCAGAAAGGGCTGGCAGTCAGTTACCTGGCTGCTCAGACCACAGCCCTCCCTTGGCTGCTCAGTGCATCACTGGCCAAGTGATATCTTCCCTCCTTTAATACCACAAAGATTTCCTCTTGTCTCTAGCCCACAGCCTTTACCTCAGGCCAAATGTAAAAGGAAGAGTCTCTTCAACACCACCCCCCCAATCCTGAGGACGAGGTTAGATATGAGTTCTCTGCACTGCAGTCACAGGGGACCCCCAAAATCCAAGACAGCTCAGGGCTCTCTTCTGCCTAAAACATTGGGAATGGCAACGCAGGCAAGCAGGCTGATTTGGGCACTGTGAAGAGAGGGGCAGCCAGACACCGCCCGCCATTGGGGCATGCAGGAGCAGGTGCCCAGCACCACCTGTGCAGCAGCGATGCCAAAGAAAGAGTGAACAAAAGCAAGCCTGGATCATTGCACCTTAACAAAAAGATTTTTAAAAAGCATCCAGTTTCTCCACCACTTGTGGGATAAAGGCCGAAGTCTTCATTTCCTCACTCAGGTCCCTTCCCACAGGTGTCCCACCTCCCTCCACCCACCGACTGCCCACTTCCCAGTGCCACTGACAGATTCAGGCAGTTTCCCCAACTACCTGTGCTTTCTAAACTTTGTGTGTAATTTTTCTTTTCTTTTTAATATATTTATTGATTATGCTATTACAGTTGTCCCATTTCCGCCCCTTCACTCAACTCCATCCTGCCCACCCCTTCCCTCCCACATTCCCCTCCTAGAGTTCATGTCCATGGGTCATACATATGAGTTCTTTGGCTTCTACATTTCCTACACTATTCTTACCCTCCCCCTGTCTATTTTACACCTACCATTTATGCTATTTATTCTCTGTGTCTTTCCCCCCTCTCTCCCCCTCCCACTCCCCTGTTGATAACCCTCCATGTGATCTCCATTTCTGTGATTCTGTTCCTGTTCTAGTTGTTTGCTTAGTTTGCTTTTGTTTTTGTTTTTGGTGTGGTTGTTAATAACTGTGAGTTTGCTGTCATTTTTACTGTTCATATTTTTTTATCTTCTTTTTCTGAGATAAATCCCTTTAACATTTCATATAATAATGGCTTGGTGATGATGAACTCCTTTACTTGACCTTATCTGAGAAGCACTTTATCTGCCCTTTCATTCTAAATGATAGCTTTGCTAGATAAAGTAATCTTGGATGTAGGCCCTTGCCTTTCATGACTTGGAATAGTTCTTGCCAGTCCCTTCTTGCCTGAAAGGTCTCTTTTGAGAAATCAGCTGACAGTCTTATGGGAACTCCTTTGTAGGTAACTGTGTCCTTTTCTCTTGCTGCTTCTAAGATTCTCTCCTTCTCTTTAATCTTGGCTAATGTAATTATGATGTGCCTTGGTGTGTTCCTCTTTGGGTCCAACTTCTTTGGGACTCTCTGAGCTTCCTGGACTTCCTAGAAGTCTATTTTCTTCTCCAGATTGAGGAAGTTTTCCTTTCTTATGTTCAAATAAGTTTTCAATTTTTTGTTCTTCCTCTTCTCCTGGCACCTCTATAATTCGAATGTTGGAACGTTTCAAGATGTCCTGGAGGTTCCTAAGCCTCTCCTCATTTTATTGAATTCTTGTTTCTTCATTCTTTTCTGGTTGGATGTTTCTTTCTTCCTTCTGGTCCAAACCATTGATTTGAGTCCCAGTTTCCTTCGCATCACTATTGGTTCCCTGTACATTTTCCTTTGTTTCTCTTAGCATAGGCTTCATTTTTCCATCTAGTTTTTGAACAAATTCAACCAATTCTGTGAGCGTCTTAATAACCAGTGTTTTGAACTGTGCATCCGATAGGTTGGCTATCTCTTCCTCGCTTAGTTGTATTTTTCCTGGAGCTTTGAAGTGTTCTGTCATTTGGGCCTTTTTTTTTTTTTTTTGTCTTGGCGAGTCTGTTACTTAAAGGGGCGGAGCCTTAGGTGTTCCCCGGGGCGGGGTAACACTGGTCGCTGTGCTGTGACGCTGTATGTGGGGGAGGGCCCGAGAGGGAGCAATGGTGTCCGCTCCACTCTCCACCGGACCTCAATCTTTCACTCCATTACCCACAATCAAATTGGGCCCCTCTAGTGCTGGTTCCCGAGTGGGTGGGCCTGTGCACACTCTAGGCCCCTGTGGGTCTCTCCAATGACCTCTCCTGTGAGACTGGGAGTCTCTCCTGCTTCCACCCCAACCCCCATGGGCACTTTCAATCAGAGGTCTCTGAGGCTTTATTTCCCTGCACTGGAGCCCTGGGTTACGCAGTCTGCTTCGTTCCACGTCGTTGGTCCTGGTTTATCTGTGTGCGAGTATGGGGCCTCAGGGTCTGCTAGTGGTCAGACTGCCTGCCCCGCTCGTACCACACTCTGCCAGTCTCGGTCCCGCCATGGCCACGTGAGTCCTCTCCGTCCAGGTGCCCGTCTCTGCCCCTCCTACCAGTCTGGATGTATGTTTCTTTTTTATCTACTTGGTGTCGGACTTCCTTGCCATTCGATTTTCTGTCAGTTCTGGCTGTGCAAGGAGGCGCAGTGTGTCTACCTATGCCACCATCTTGGTTCTTGAATTCCTAATTTTTCCAATAAGTAACCATTCAAAAAGTGCAGTGCTACATGGCAACAACTTGCCCTGTCCCCCACACATATAGGTGATCACTGTTTCAGTTTCTTGTTTCTCCTTCTGGAGTTTTTATGGATATACAAGTCAATAGAAACAGACACTCATCCTGTGTGCACTTTTTCATGCAGAAAGGACACTAACACTCTGCTTTAGCCTTTCCCTCACTGTATCCTGACGGGTTTTTCTGAGTGGTACGTTGTGACATCTTTATTCTTTAATACAGCTGCATAACATTCCACTGTGCGGATGTGTCACGGCCATTTTTAACAATCTCCTATTGTGGGACATGTAGGTTGTAACCACTCTACTGTTCTTGCAAACGGCGCTGTGGTGAATAATCATGTGCTTGCATCATTTCTGGCACTTTCTCTCGATCTACCTGCTACTCAAACCCCTCTAACTATAAATACTTTCCCCACCCCTCCTCTAACCTGAACTCTGTTCATCCTTCAAGTTTCAGGTTAAATATCATTTCATCTGGGGAATAGTCTCAGATTAAGATAAAAAAAATTCAGAACAAAGGTTCTGCAGTCAGACAGTTGGGAGTTGGAATCTCATCTCTTCCACTTGAGACAAAGCTAACTTCTCTGAAGCTCTTTCCTCTCTGCAACATGCCTGTGATGATGTTCTCTGCCTCACGGGTTTGTTCTGAGGACTCGATGAGATTCTGTGTGTGAAGAGGCTTTAGGATGCTGCCTGGACCAGAGCAGATAATAAAGACATTATATTATTATTGCTGCATAGATGGCCTTTTCCTTCAGAATGCTCTTTCTTCAGCTCCCACAAACAAATCATATGCTTAAGATTTAAATTACATGCCTGTCTCCCTTTGTTTTCCCCCCTAATCTACTCAAATGACAATTAACTTCTCTTTCTTCCATACTCACCCATATCCAAAATGTAACAGTCAGGAAGATTTTGGCTGCAAGTAATAGGAAACTCACCCAATAACAGCCTCATATCTGGAGGCTATTTTTCCCACACGCTGGGAACTTGTGAGGTTAGAAGTACAGGCATTGGTTCACCTACTCAATGGAGTCATTAAGGACCCAGGCAAATCTTTCTTTCCTTCTCTTCCATCATCTTCATTGGGTTGCCTATTTGTTAGTCTTGAAGATTGTTGCAAGATGACTGCTGCGGTTCTAGACATCGTGCTGCCTCCAAAGCCAGGAGGTGGGGTGCCCACCGTAAGTCCTTCCCATAAGCCCTCTGGCACACTTCCATCACGCAGAACTGAGTCACATTCTTACCCCAAGGCAGGCACTATGTTTTCTGAAATGTAGAAATTTCTACTCCATCCCTGAATAATGTCAGGGTTCCATCAGTAGGAAGGGATGAATACCTAGGAAGTTAACCATAGTAGGCTCCCCTCTCTTACTGAGGGAGGCTCCATTCCTAAGCCCCTCTGCCGCCTCCACAGCACCCAGCACAGCAACACACAGCAAGGGCTCAGTCATCATCTGGCTGTGGGCTGGAGGGACTACCTTAAAGCCATTGTCCGGTTACAGCGGACGAGGATTCTGACTCATGTACCTCCCTGGGAAGTCTTCTGAGTTCTGTGTGTGAAAGTGACATAACACTAACATGCCACCTTCTGCTCCTATCTCTGGGGGCTTATAGTTTCTTCTCGTGACAGTGGGAGCCAAACCTCCCTGACTCTTCCCCATTCTTCTTTCTTATACTTCTCCCCCTCAGGAGGCCTGTGACTCTGAGTGTTCAGGCTAACCTGGGTCACAGAAAATGAGTCACCCTGTCTGACGTAGATGGAGAAAAGGAAATTTTGTCCATAAGTGGCTATCTCTTAAGTACTCCGCCTGAGGGTAGGAGGCCAGGCTATGTATTGTTTCTGGGGAGCACCGGAGTCCTCAATTGGCCCGTCAGTCACCTTTTATGGCTGTGTCAGGGGCAGCAGCCAGGCTGGAGGACAAGCCCGTTGCCTCCCACCCCTAAGGTTACCAATGAGCTGTGAACTGGTGTCACCAAATTACTTCCTTGGCCTCCTAAGCCAACAGGTTAACAAGTCTTTACCACATTAAACAGTGCCTCTCCCCACTGAGGGGGTAAACGAGGCAGCCAGGCTCTGTGCCCGTGCCTCCACAGCAAATGACGCTGTTCACAAAGTCATGCAATGAAGATACAGATGGGTGGGCCCTGCACTTGGCTGTGGTGCATTATCCACTGGGCCACAGTTCTTATACCTTCTTAGATTTCACACCCCATGCTGCCCTTCTCCATTCATAAGGATTAGGAGATCGGGCACTGTGGTGATAACACATTTGAGTGGGTGGAGTATCAGCTTATATGAGGCCTGTCTGGAAGAAGTCCAGCCACTGTAAATATAATGAGAACAGTTTGCACAACATCAATGTAACCTGGCAGCCAAGGAGCATGGACTGGAATGCACGTGTGAGAACAATGACGACTTCACTGCACTAGTCAGTGGGGGCAGATGCTGTTGAGTGAGCATGTGTCCTGCGTGGCTGTCACATTCAAAATGGCAGAGCAAGTAGAGCAATGAATCTGCATCCAATTTTGTGTTAAGTTTGAACATTCCTCTGGGGAAACTATTCAGATGATTCAGAAGGCTGCAGCTATGGGCAACTGGTGATTGGCAGCTTCATCATGACAATGCATCTGCTTATGCATCATGTCTCATGCAGAGATTTTGGCAAAACATCAAATCACCCAGGTGACTCAACTGCCCTACAGCCCAGATTTGGCACCCTGTAACTTCTGGCTTTTCCCAAAACTTAAATCACCTTTGTAAGGGAAGAGATTTCAGACCATCAATGAGATTCAGGAAAATATGATGGAGCAGCTGATGGCAATTGGGAGAACTGTGTGAGGTCCCAAGGTGCCTACTTCGAAGGGGACTGAGGAGTCATTGTCCTATGTACAATGTTTCTTGTATTGTTTTTAAAAATATATTTTACTGATTATACTGATTATGCTATTACAGTAGTTCCAAATTTTCCCCCTTTGCCCCCCTCTGCCCGGTACCCCCCACTACCTCAGGCAATCCCCCCCTTAGTTCATGTCCATGGGTCATGCATATAAGTTCTTTGGCTTCACATTTTCTATACTATTCTTAACATCCCCCTGTCTATTTTGTGACTACCAATTTATGCTTTTTATCCTTGCACCCTTTCCCCTATTCTCCCACCTCCTCCTTCCAGCTGATAACCCTCCAAGCAATCTCCATATCTATGACCCTATTCCTGTCCTAGTTGTTTGCTTGGTTTGTTTGTTTAGATTCAGTTGTTGAGTTGTTGATAGTTGTGACTTTTTTGCCAATTTAATGTTCATAGTTTTGATCTTCTTTTTTAAAGATTTTATTTATTTTAGAGAGGGAAAGGGAGGGAGAAAGAGAGGGAGAGAAACATCAGTGTGTGGTTGCCTCTTGCGCACCCGCCACTGGGGACCCAGCCCGTAACCGAGGCATGTGCCCTGACTGGGAATTGAACCGGTGATCCCTTGATTCACACACCAGCACTCAATCCACTGAGCCACACCAACTAGGGCATGATCTTCTTCTTTTTCTTAAATAAGTCCCTTTATCACTTCATATGATAATGGCTTGGTGAAGATGAACTCCTTTAGTTTTACCTTGTCTGGGAAGCATTTATCTGCCTTTCGATCCTAAATGATAGCTTTACTGGATAGAGTAATCTAGGTTGTAGATCCTTGCTTTTCATCACTTCGAATACTTCTTTCCAGTCCCTTCTAGCCTGCAAAGTTTCTTTTGAGATATCAGCTGACAGTCTTATGGGAGCCCCCTCATAGGTAACTAACTGCTTTTCTCTTGCTGCTTTTAAGATTCTCTGTTTACCTTTAACTTTTGAAATTTTAATTATGACGTGTCTTGGTCTGGTCCCCTTTGGATCCAACTTGTTTGGGACACTATGTGCTTCCTGGACTTGTATGTCTATTTCCTTTCCCGAATTAGGGAATTTGCTTTCATTATTTTTTCAAATAACTTTTCAGTTTCTTGCTCTTCCTCTTTTCCTTCTGGCATCCCTGTGATTTGGATGTTGGTATATTTGGAGCTGCCCCAAAAGCTTCTTATTCTATCCTCATTTTTAAAAAATTCTTTTTTCTTCTTGCTGTTCTGATTGAATGACTTTTTCTTTCTTATGTTCCAGATCATTGATTTGGATCTCAGTTTCATTGCCTCCATTGTTGGTTCCCTGAGATTTTTCTTTATTTCACTTAATGTAACCTTCATTTCTGCTTGGGTCTCATTATGCTGTTGCAGTACTCAGTGAGTTCTTTGAGCATCATGATAACCAGTGTTTTGAACTCTGCATCTGATTGATAGGTTGGTAATCTCCAATTTGTTTAATTCTTTTTCTGGAGTTTTGTTCTGTGCTTTCAACTGGGCCATATTTCTTTGTCTCCTCAATTTGTCAGCCTCCCTCTGTTTGTTTCTGTTTATTAGTTAGAGTTGCTTTGACTCCTTGTCTTAGTAGCATGGCCTATTGTAGAAGAGTGGACCTGTAAATTGTGTGGGACAGAGCCTTAGGTGATTGCCGGGGTGGAGCGACCTGCTTCACTGCTTTGTGGCTCTGTGTGGGAGGAGGGCTGGGAGAGCAGACAATGCTGCTACCTGGCTTTTGGAGATTTGCCCAGGAGGAAGCTGTTGCCCAGCACTTACACTGTTTCCAGCCACTTCACTTTCTCCCTATATGCCACTTGTGTCCTTCCAGCTGTTGTCCTGGTGCTGAATCCCAGAAGAGGTGGGTCTACATAAATCCTAAGTCTGCGCAGGCCCTACAAGAGGAGTCTCCTGATAATCTGGCAGTCTCTTCCATCACCCCAATCCCCACTGGTCTTTACAGCCATAAGTTATGGGGATTTATCTTCCTGGCACTGGAAGCCTGGGCTGTTGAGTAGTCTGGCTTAGGGCTGGGATCCTTCACTCCCAAGGTATCCCTCCCGATTTTTATCCACTGTATGTGAATGTGGGACCTCTTGTTCCACTGCCTCTCTACCTCTCTCTGTGTCTCCATTGCTCCTACCCATCTGGATGAATGTGGCTTCTTTAAATCCTTGGTTGTTGGACTTCCACACAGCTCGATTTTCTGATGGTTCTGGGTGATATTTGTTTTGTAGTATAATTGTAGTATATTTTTTGTAGTTTATAATGTTTTGTAGTATAATTTTTTCTGTGTTTGTGCGAGGAGTTGAAGCCTGTTTACCTATGCCTCCATCTTGACTGGAAGTTCTCTTGTGTCTTCTTCAATAAATGTCTTTATTTTTCATACTACATGGCTGGATACCTTTTGGACAGACCTTCGTATACCACATTAAGTCACAAAAATTCAAAATATTAAAATATAATAAAATACAGTAAGCACAAAAACTAGATCAGAGGTCATTTTCCTTTTTCTTGATGATTTAGAGGGTGTGTCTGGAGTTTTTGGTGGGACCCGACTCTGGTCATGAGGAGTCCCCACCAGCCAAGAGACCCTAGGTACTGGAGATGGGTGGTCTGGAGTCTGCATAACTGAAAACTGGGTTAAGTAGTTAGTCTTCTGTGCTTCAAGGTGACTTGAGAGAGCTGGTGAACACCTGATCCCTGGCCTCCATCTGTCTCATTTAGGAACTGCTCTTTGCATGAGTCTACTTCACCCTGTGGCCTTGGCCTGGAGTCTAAAAATGTTCTGGATGTGGAGAGCAGGAAACTTCATTTCCATATTTCAGGCAACCTTCAAGCACCAGCCTTTCCCTCTGTTTCTTAGCTTACTTAGCCACACAAGTAAGCTAAGATGTCTAGAGTGGTTAGGGCAGAGCCTGATACAGCTTAGGGCTTGTCAATAGCACACTGTCCTCCAGCATGATTCAAGGCTATAGTCCTACTCTCCACCCCCATGGAGGGGGGATCAGGCATGGGGCAGGGCCTCCTGTGGCTCAGTGTCAGCTAAGTCCAGAGTCTGTCTCAGGCATTCTACCATCCCATGTAGACAGGCTAGGGAGAGTCACCCCTTTTCTGCAGTCACCCTCCTCTCCCCCTAAAAGACCGAGAGGTAATTCAGTTGGGGCCCAGGGAAATCAACTCAGACTCAAGTTAATGAAGTACTTCCTTTTTGAATTCCTTCCAGTAGCTGGATATCCATCTCTATGTGAGGCTCTCAGCTAAGCCTGGCCCTTCTTCCGTTACAGCTGTTGTAGAGAGGGTGGCGGCTCGTTTTCACGTGCCTGTTTTCCTGCACAGCTACAGTTTTCTCTGCCTACATTGTGAGTATATCAGATGCTCCCCCGCCTTCCCACCTCAATCCCAGTCCCAACTGGCAACATGGCAGATGCTCAGTAAGTGCTTGTTGAATTTCCATATGATCCAGCAATTCAACTTCTGGACATATACCTGTGATATTGTGATTCATAATAAGAAAATACATTTGATTTCCAACCATTTCTAGCACAGATCTCCTATAACCTTGGAATTTCCTGTGTGGTGAGAGACAAAAGTGTCTTTTGTGATGTTAATGAGGTGAGTTTTGGACCCCACCTGAGGATGGGGGCCGGTTGCCAAGAAAAGTAATCTGTCCCACTTCTTTAAATTTTTTATTTTTATTTTTACATTTTTTTTCAATTACAGTTGACATTTAGTATTAGAGTCAGGTGTACAGCATGGTAGTTATACAATTATATAATTTATGAGGTGATACCCCCAATAAGTCTAGTACCCATTTGATGCCATTAATACATATTACATTATTGATTATATTTCCTATGCTGTATTTTACATCCCTATGATTATTTTGTAACTGCCAAATTTTTTGTTCTTATTCCCTTCACATTTTTTCACCCAGGCCCCCAAACACCTGCCCATCTGGCAACCATCAGCTTGTTCTCTGTATCTATGAGTCTGTTTCTGTTTTGTCATTGGTACCAATTAAATGCCCACAGAAATCCTCAATTTAAGGTTCAATGAAGAAGGAAAATTTATTCAGTGCAAATAGCTCAATTGTGATATAGCAAGGCTGTGAAAACAGCCAGGCTGTTAGGAGGCCCTGGGGCCAGGAAGCCCTGGGGCACAGAGGCCCCAAGGCCTTCCAGTTAGATAGCTCTGCTCTGCCCTGTTCTTTGTGGTTCTGTGCTGGTCTGCTATGCTCTGGCAAGACATGCTCTTTGTTTCGTTTTTAGAGTTTCAGCTCCAGCTGAGAAACTCAAGACTTCACTCTTCGGTAGAAAGGGAACACATTCTCCCAGAGCCAAAGAGGAGCTGATTTATATAGACAGAAATGCCCACCCCCAGTAGCTGATTGATCTGTTCTCATGAGGACTCCAAATCCTAGCAGTTTCATTGGTCCAAAAGGCACTGTCCTGATTGGTTAGAAGGGAGCCACTCTGATTGTTCAGGGAAGAAGCCAATAGGGATATAGCTGCACAGCTTCTATTAAATAGGTTGAAATAGGATTCCAGGAACTCCTTAATAAGGGCTGGCTCAGGTGGCAGAAATGCAGTACAGGCAGGCGGTTCAATGCACAGGCAGGTAGTTCTTCAGTGCTGACTTCTCCATAAATTGCAGTTAGCATGAGAGACCCCTGTATAGAAATGGCAGGTAGGCTGTTTTGAAAATTTTAATTCAGCTACTAAGAGCCTTTCTTAGTAGTTATCTTTTTTTCTCAGGGTCCACATCATATACGAGGGGGGACCCAAAAGAAACGGAATTATCTTCTGGAAGGTGAGCCCCTTATGATATAGGTTTCCCCCTAGAGGTGAGTGTTCTAGGACCCATCTGCATCAGTGCACCAGCTGGCGTTGTTGTGAGAGGCTGTGTTCGGCTTCAGTAAACTTTTTTGAAGATTCTTTCAACACATTTGCCCATTTTATGATGGGTGATTTACAAGTGCACCTGCCCACACTGTGCTGAGTGTTCAGCAGTTTTTGACCAAAAATGGCATGACCCTCCCACCCCACCTTCCCTAGTCACCTAATATCACCCCAAGTGACTTTTTTGGTTTGTTTACCTGGGCGAAAAAAGTCCTCAAAGGGAAAAATTTTGCTGATGTGGCAGAGGTGAAACAAAAAACGACAGAAGCACCAAAAGGCATCAAAATTGATGAGTTCCAAAACTGTTTTTGAGCAGCGGGAAAAAACTCTTGATAGTTGTACTCAAAAGCAACTGGAGAGTACTTTGAAGGTGACTGAAGTTTAAACATGTAAGGATAAATGCACACATTTTATAATTAAATACCGGGTTTTTTGAGTCCCCCTTCATATAAGTGAAATCATATGGCATTTGTCTTTGCCTGTCTGACTTATTTCACTTACCATAATTCCCTCTAGATTCGTTCATGTTTCCACAAATGGTAAAATTTCATTCTTTAGTAGACCAAGTAATATTCCATTGTATGTGTGTACCATGTCTTCTTTCTTTAAATTATATTCTATTGCTTCCTGCTACGGGTCCCTTTCTAAATTCTTTTTGCCAGGTTTATTACACTGGCTTACCAATGGGTCAGAAGTTGAATTATAATACTTCTTATCTGATCCATGTTCGATCCTTAAAAATATTGATTGCCCAGCTGAGGAAGGCCAGAGAGTTTTTTGCTCAAGAGTTGTGGTGCCACTGAAACCCCGGGAGGGCACGCACCCTAATCAGCAGTCTGGCTGCCCGGGCACACAGACCCAAAGCGCCTGGGTGGGTGTGTACCCCAATCAGTGGCCTGGGGCCCACACCCGAAACCCCAGGTGAGCGCACACTCTGATCAGCAGCCTGGGCACCCACACCTGAAACCTCGTGTGGGTGCACACCCTGATCAGCAGCTAGGCTTCCCGGGTACACAGGCCCAAAGCCAGGGATTGATGCGCAAAACGATCAACGGCCTGGCTGCCTGCAAGCGACCATGCCTGAAGCACTGGGGACTGAACACCTCCCACGTAGCCCCTGCACACAGAGCCCTGCAGGGCCTACTCTCTCTCTAGGAGGAAGGCAGAAGCCCAGCAGAGGGGAGCTGCAGGGCTAGGGGAAACTGCAGTCCCCAGAAAGACTTGACTCAGTACGGGGCTGAACTACTCTGAAGGAGCACGGAGAGCCCCTAGCATCTAAGACAGCAAAGACCAAGAAGGTGGAGTGTGAGTTGCCCCTAATTGGTGCACCTCAAGGATAGCACAACTGGTGAACTAAAGGCCTAGGAGGGAGCAGAAGGACCCTGAGGAACTGGACTGGAGGCTGGACAACAGCAAAGAGTGTGGCTCAGGAAGGAAGAAAAGTGAAACCAATCCTTCCACCCAACCCGTCCCATTTCACAGATGAGATCAGCAGAACTGACCTGACCGGTTTAAAGCCAGCAGAAGATTTCTTTTTTTCCTTTCCCCCTAAATTCCTTCTTCCTTTCTGTCCTTCTTTCTTTTTTTATTCCTTCTTCCTTCCATCATTTACTTTTTTTATTCCTTCTTCCAGCCTTCTTTTATTTATTTATTTTAATTTTTGTTAAAATTCCTTCTTCTTATCTTTCCTCCGATCTTTTTTCCTTCCTTCCTTCCTTCCTTCCTTCCTTCCATTCCTTTTCTATTCCTTTTTCCTTCCTTCCCTTCTCCTTTTTTTCCTTTCTTCTTTCTCCTTTTCCCACAGGTGACACAATAAAACCTGGAGCTCTGAAAAGACCAGAGTTAGACCCCGTTAGACCCATAATCATCAGGTCAAGACCAGTGAGCTCAGGAGATTAAGGAGACAGCACCACTGAATCCCACTAGCATTCTACCATAGAAGTTCATACCATAAACCCAGGGAGTCAGAACAGATCAATTTAAGAAGCAGAGGCTAACAAGAAGAGTCTCACAAACAATGGGAAGACAAAGAAACAATCCCCAAATGAAAGGAAAGGAGGAAGCCTCAGAAAGAATGCTAACTGAAATAGAGGCAAGTCAACTATCAGATACTGAGTTCAAAGCAATGGTTATCAGGAAGCTCACTGAGCTCACAGAGAACTACCAGAAACTACAGGGAAACTACAATGAACTCACTGCAAACTATATCAACATGAAAAAGGAAACAGAAACTATCAACAAGGGCCAAGAGAAAATGAAGAATATAATTTCTGAACTGAAGAACACAGTAGAAGGAATCAAAAGCAGGTTTGATGAAGCAGAGGATCAGATCAGCTAGCTGCAGGACAAAGTAAAAATAAACGCCCAGAAAGAGCAATAAAAGGAAAAGAGGCTCAGAAAGAATGAAGAGGGGTTAAGGGAAATGCAGGACAACATGAAACATAATAATATCCGTATAATAGGGATACCAGAAGGAGAAGAAGAAGAGCAAGGGATAGAAAACCTGCTTGAAAAAGTAATGATGGAAAATTTCCCTAATCTGATAAGAGAAAAAGTCACCCAAATCCAGGAAACACAGAGAGTCCCAAGCAAGAGGAACCCAAAGAGGCCTACTGCAAGACACATCATAATTAAAATGGCAAAATTCCAAGACAAAGAGAGGATCTTAAAGGCAGCAAGGGAGAAAAAGGAAGTAACATACAAGGGAGCCCCAATAAGGTTAGCAACTGACTTCTCAATAGAAATGCTCCAAACCAGAAGGGAATGGCAAGAAATATTCTAAGTAATGAGAACCAGAGGCCTGCAACCAAGACTACTTTACCCAGCAAGGCTCTCAATCAAGATAGAAGGCCCAATAAAGAGCTTCCCAGACAAAAGAAGTCTAAAAGAATACACCTCCACCAAACCAGCTCTGCAAGAGATGCTAAAGGGACTGCTTTAAGGAAAGGAAAGGAAAGGAAAGAGAAAGAGAGAGGAACACAGGTATGAAAAAATGGCAATGAATAACTACCTATCAATACCAACTTTAAATGTAAATGGATTAAATGCTTCAATCAAAAGACATAGAATAGCTGAATGGATAAGAAAACATGACCCACACATATGCTGCCTACAAGAGACCAACCTCAGGACAAAAGACCTACACAGACTGAAAGTGAAGGGCTGGAAACAAATTTTTCAAGCAAACGGACATGGAAAAAAGCAGGGGTAGCAATACTCATATCAGACAAAATAGACTTCCAAAGAAGGGCCATAAAGAGAGACCCAGAAGGTCACTTCATAATACTCAAAGGAAGAATCCACCAAGAAGACATAAACATTATAAATATATATGCACCCAACATAGGAGCACCCAAATACATAAAGAAGATCTTAGAGGACTTCAAGAAAGATATTGACAGCAACACAATTAAGGTAGGGGACTTTAACACCCCACTGTCAAAAATGGACAGATCTTCCAAACAAAATATCAACAAGGATATTGTGTCACTTAACAATACCCTAGATGAAATGAAATTAACTGATGTATAGAGGGCTTTTCATCCCAAAGAAGCAAAATACACATTCTTTTCAAGGGTACATGGAACATTTTCAAAGATAGACCACATGATACGACACAAAGCAAGCCTCAACAAGTTCAAGAAAATTGAAATCATATCAAGCATTTTCTCTGACCACAAGGGACTGCAACTAGAAACCAACCCCAAAGGAAAAAGACCCAAAACACTCAAAATCATGGCGACTGAATAGCATGCTATTAAACAATGAATGGGTCAAGAACGAGATTAGGGAAGAAATCAAAAACTTTCTGGAAACAAATAAAAACAAACTCACAACAACCCAAAACCTATGGGACACAGCAAAGGCAGTCCTGAGAGGGATTTCATAGCAATACAGGCCTACCTTATAAAGATAGAAACATTTCAAACAAACAACCTAACCCTATGCCTACAAGAACTCGAGGAACAACAACAAAGACAGCCCAGAGCAAGTAGAAGGAAGGAAATAACCAAGATCAGAGCAGAGTTCAATGACATAGAGACTAAAAGCACAATTGTAAGGATCAATGAATCCAGGAGCTGGTTCTTTGAAAAGATAAACAAAATCGACAAGCCTTTAAGTAGGCTCCTCAAGAAAAAAAGAGAGAGGATCCAAATAAACACAATTAAAAATGAAAGAGCAGAGATTACAACTGATACCACAGAAGTACAAAGGATTGTAAGAAATTACGATGAAGAACCGTATGCCAAGAAATTTGAAAACGTAGGTGAAATGGACACATTTCTAGAAAAATATAATCTTCCAAAACTGAATGAAGAAGAAGCAGAAAACCTGAACAGACCAATAACAGCAGAGGAAATTGAAGCAGTAATCAAAAAACTCCCAACACACAAAAGCCCTGGGCCAGATGGTTTCACAGGAGAATTCTACAAAGCATGTAAGGAAGAGCTAACCCCTATCCTCCAGAGACTATTCGAAAAAAATCCAAACTGATGGAACACCCCCAAACTCTTTTTTATGAAGCCAGCATCATCCTAATCCCAAAACCGGATAAAGACACAATGAAGAAAGAAAACTTCAGGCCAATATCGCTGATGAACATAGACACTAAAATTCTCAACAAAATGCTGGCAAACCGCATCCAGCAATACATTAAAAAGATTATACACCATGACCAAGTGGGATTCATCCCAGGGATGCAAGGATGGTACATATTCGCAAATCAATAAACAGAATATATCACATCAACAACAGCAAAGACAAAAGTCACATGATCATATCAATAGATGCAGAAAAAGCATTTGATAAGATACAGCACCCATTTCTGATAAAAACACTCAGCAAAGTGGAAAGAGAGGGAGCATTCCTCAACATAATGAAGGCCATATATAAGAGACCTACAGCCAACATCATACTCAATGGACAAAAACTTAGAACTTTCCCACTAAGATCAGGAACAAGACAAGGATGCCCTCTCTCACCACTCCTATTCAACATAATATTGGAAGTCCTAGCCACAGCAATCAGACAAGAAAAAGAAATAAAAGCCATCCAAATTGGAAAGGAGGAAATGAAACTGTCACTGTTTGCAGATGATATGATAGTGTACATGGAAAATCCTATAGACTCCACCGAAAAATTACTCCACCTAATAAATGAATTTGGCAAAACAGCTGGATACAAAGTCAATACTCAAAAATCAAAGGCATTCCTGTATACCAACAACGAAACAGCAGAAACAGAAATCAGGGAAAAAATCCCATTTGACATAGCAAAAAGAAAAATAAAGTACCTAACTAAGGAGGTAAAAGACCTGTACTCAGAGAACTACACAACATTGAAGAAAGAAATTAATGAAGACACAAACAAATGGAAGCATTTACCATGCTCATGGATTGGAAGAATTAACATCATCAAAATGGCCATACTACCCAAAGCAATTTACAGATTCAATGCAATCCCTATTAAAGTACCCATGGCATATTTCACATATATAGAACAAACATTTCAGAAATTCATATGGAACCATAAACGACCCCGAATAGCTGCAGCAATTTTGAGAAAGAAGAACAAAGCAGGAGGGATCACAATACCTGATATCAAACTGTATTACAAGGCCACTGTCATCAAAACAGCCTGGTACTGGCATAAAAGCAGGCACATAGACCAATGGAACAGAACAGAGAGCCCAGAAATAAACCCAAGTCTTTAAGGTCAATTAATATTTGACAAAGGAGGCAGGAGCATAAAATGGAGCAAAAATAGTCTCTTCAACAAATGGTGTTGGGAGATCTGGACAGCTACATGCAGAAAAATGAAACTCAATCACCAACTTACGCCATACACAAAAATAAACTCAAGATGGATAAGAGACTTAAATATAAGTCGTAACACCATAAAAGTCCTAGAGGAAAACATTGGCAGGAAAATCTCAGACATTCCACACAGCAACATCCTCACAGACACGTCCCCTAAAGCAAGGGACATGAAGGAAAGAATAAACAAATGGGCCCTCATCAAAATAAAAAGCTTCTGCATGGCTAAAGAAAACAGCATTAAAATACAAAGAGAACCAACAGTATGGGAAAACATATTTGCCAACGATACCTCAGACAAGGGCCTGATCTCCAAAATATATAAAGAACTCACATGACTCCACTCCAGGAAGACAAACAACCCAATTAAAAAATGGGCAAAGGACTTGAACAGACACTTCTCCAAGAAAGACATACAGAGGGCCCAGAGACATATGAAAAGATGCTCAGCCTCACTAGCCATCAGAGAGATGCAAATTAAAACCACAATGAGGTAGCATCTCACACCAGTCAGAGTGGCCAACATAAACAAATCAACAAACAAATGTTGGAGAGGATGCGGAGAAAAGGGAACCCTAGTGCACTGTTGGTGGGAATGCAGAGTGGTGAGGCCACTGTGGAAAACAGTATGGACTTTCCTCAGAAAACTAACAATGGAACTGCCCTTTGACCCAGCAATTCCACTGCTGGGATTATACCCTAAGAACCCTGAAACACCAATCCAAAAGAACCTATGCACCCCAATGTTCATAGCAGCATAATTTACAATAGCCAAGTACTGGAAGCAACCTAAGTGCCCATCAGCAAATGAGTGGATCAAAAAACTATGGTATATTTACACAATGGAATTCTACGCAGCAGAGAGAAAGAAGGAGCTTATACCCTTTGCAACAGCATGGATGGAACTGGAGAGCATTATGCTAAATGAAATAAGCCAGATGGTGAGGGACAAATACCATATGATCTCACCTTTAACTGGAACATAATCAACAGAAGAAAAAAGGAAACAAAATATAACCAGAGACATTGAAGTTAAGAACAATCTAACAATAGTCAGGGGGGAGTGGGGAGGGGACAGTGAGGAGATGGGATTACAGGAACTACTATAAAGGACACACGGACAAAATCAAGGGGGAGGGAGGTGGGTTCGGCTGGGGTAGGGTGGAGGGATGGGGAGAAAAGGCATACAACTGCAATTGAATAACAATAAAAATTTAAAAAGAAAAAAAAGAAAGCTAGCCAAGAGCCCACCAAGTGGCATTGTTCCCTTTTGGACCCGTCCCCCATGTACAGAACCAAAATATAGACAAAAAAAATATGGCCCAAATGAAAGAACAGATCAAAGCTCCAGAAAAACTACAACTAAGTGATGAAGAGATAGCCAACCTATCACGTGCACAGTTCAAAACACTGGTGATCAGGATGCTCACAGAAATGGTTGAGTATGGTAACAAAATAGAGGAAAGAGTGAATGCTATGAAAAGTGAATTAAAGGAAAATGCACAGGGAACCAACAGCGACAGGAAGGAAACCAAGACTCAAATCAATGCTTTGGACCAGAAGGAAGAAATAAACATTCAACCAGAACAGAATGAAGAAACAAGAATTCAATAAAATGAGGAGAGGCTTGGGAATCTTCAGGACAATTTTAAACATTCCAACATCTGAATCATAGGGGTGTCAGAAGGAGAAGAGGAAGAGCAAGATATTGAAAACTTATTTGAAAGAATAATGGAGAACTTCCCCAATGTGGCAAAGGAAATAGACTTCCATGAATTCCAGAAAGCTCAGAGTCCCAAAGAAGTTAGAACCAAGGGAGGAACACACCAAGGCACATCATAATTACATTAGCCAAGATTAAAGAGAAGGAGAGAATCTTAAAAGCAGCAAGAGAAAAGGAGACGGTTACCTACATCCGTCTCCTTTTGTTACCTACAAAAGAAGGTCAGCTGATTTCTCAAAAGAAATCTTGCAGACAAGAAGGGGCTGGCAAGAAGTATTTGAAGTCATGAAAGGCAAGGACCTACAAGCTAGATTACTCTATCCAGCAAGGCTATCATTTAAAATGGAAGGGCAGATACAGTGCTTCCCAGGCAAGGTCAAGTTAAAGGAGTTCATCATCTCCAAGCCCTTATTATATGAAATGTTAAAAGGACTTATCTAAGGAAAAGAAGATAAAAAACTATGAACACTAAAACTACAACAAACTCAGAACTATCAACAACTGAACCTAAAAACCAAAAACAAAGTAAGTGAACAACTAGAACAGGAACAGAATCACATGGAGGTCAAATGGAGGGTTATCAGTGGGGAGGGGTAGGGAGGGAAATGGAGGAAAAGATACAGGGAATAAGAAGCATAAATGGTAGGGACAAAATAGACAGGGGGAGGTTAAGAATAGTATGGGAAAGGGAGAAGCCAAAGAATGTATATGTACGACCCATGGGCATGAACTAAGGTGGGGGAATGCTGGTGGGAGGTGGTGTGCCAGGCGGCAGGAATAAAGGGGAGAAAAATAGGACAACTGTAATAGTATAATCAATAAAATATATTTTTTATAAAAGAAAATAATGAAAAAGAGCAAAATCAAAATCATGTCAGCAGAGTTTAGTGTCTGCTTGCTGGGATCTCCCTTTGGCGACTGCTCCAATATTGTCTGAAGCTGGTGCAAGCCAATGCCAGATGCTGTCCACGTGTGGCCCTTGGCAACCTGTTCAAAGCTACAAGTGATCCACAGTTTGTGGCTGCCTCCACTGGGCTTGGCTGCATGGGAGTGGGGCCAAGCTGTACTCCAAGGCCAGCTTTTACCAGCCCAAGGCCCAGGGGCAGATCAGCAAACATTCCAAGGAGCCATAGGATCTGCCACCACTTGCCACTGCCTGCTGGCTGGTTGGCTGTCAGTCTAGTCACTGAAAAGACTGTTCCTGAAAGTGTTTCTAGTGGAATTGGGAGGATGGGACACCTGCATCTCCCATGAGGGAGTGTTCCTCCTCCCCAGAGCCACATGTCTGAGTCTGTCCCAGATTACTTCTCTGACCTTAGCAAGGCAGAGCCCATAGTAAGTAGGTGGGTGGGGCCTCCAGACCCCAGAGTTTGCATCTGCCAGAAACCAGGAGGGTGTTTCTATTGGATGTTTTAGTCAGCTCTTCTGTGAAGAGAAATCACCAGTCTGGTGCCTGGGAAAATGTGGGAAATGACTGCACCCAAAGCAGTCTCTAATACCTCCTGAGTCTGCCCATGCTGCTGTGTCCTCAGTAAGGTTTAAGATGCAGGGTGGGGCAAGCAGGATTCCAGAAGATGGGGTGAGTTGTATCTCAGAAGGTGGGGTAATTGCTTTTCCCCAGGCTTATTCCCCTGGGAGGGGCTAGCCCCTCTCAAGAAAAATGACCGCTGTGATATTGTGGGGATGATCCAGCACAAAGATCCCGGCAGCCACTCTCCCACATCCCTCCCCAAAGCATCCCATTCCAGAATCTCCTCAGGCAACTCCGGTCCGCATGGCTCTCCCTGATTCACCAGAGCCTAGGGTAAGTGGTTGTTAGTGAAAATCCTGTGCTTTGGCTCATTAAGAAAGGTAGCTTTGTCTTCAGTGGGCTCCATCTCTCCCTGGCAGATAGAAACCCCGCCACCTTTCACCACTGAATGCTTCATGGGCAGCTGATCCCAGCACTGACGCTTTGAGCTGAGGAGCCCAGTAGGGAGACTAAGCTTCATTCCCCTCAGAGGGAACCTTCCAAAACTCTCTAACCTCAGCCTTCTACCTGTGGGAGTGGGGCCAGCCCCTTTCATGACTTCACCTTTCCTACCAGTCTCAAGGTGGTTTCTGCTTGTCCTTGGTTAAAAGTCTCCTCTTCAGATAGTCTTCTGTTGGTAATCCAGGGTAACTGTTCCCCAATTTAGTTTTATTTCCATTTTGGTTCTGGGAAGAGGTACGAGAAAGATCCACCTACCCCATGCCATCTTGTGACTTCCATGTCTTCTTTGTCCATTTGCCTATCAATGGGCAATTAAGTTGTTTTAATATCCTGGTTATAAATAATGCTGCAATGAACATAGTGATGCATATGTCTTTTCAAATTAGTGTTTTCAATTTCTTCAAATAATTACCCAGAAGTGGGGTTGCTGAATCAAATGGTATTTCTATTTTTAAGTTTTTAAGGAACCTCCATACTGTTTTCATAGTTGCTGTACCAATTTGCAATCCAATCAATAGTACATAAGGGTTCCTTTCCTTCACATCCTCACCAGCACTTATTGTTTGTTGATTTATTGACAATAGACATTCTGACAGGTGTGAGATGATATCTCACTGTGGGTTTAATTAATACTTCTCTGACCATTAGTGACGTTGAGCATCTTTTCATATGTCTATCGGCTGTCTACATGTCTTTTTTTTATTATTGTTGTTCAATTACAGTTGTGTCCATTTCCCCCCCATTACTCTCCCCTGTACTACCCACCCCCACCTCCCACATTCAGTCCTCTTCATCCATTATCTTTGTCCATGGGTCCTTATACATGTTCCTTGACAACCCTTCCCCTTTTTTTCTCCCCTTATCCCCCTTCCTCCTCCCCTCTGGTTACTGTCTTCTGTATGTCCTGTATAGAGAATTATCTAGTCAAGTCCCCTGGCCATTTTTTAATCAAATTGTCTTTTTAGTTTTAAGTTGTATGAGTTCTTTATATATCTTAGATATTAACCCCTTATCAAATGTTTTGTTGGGGAAGATCTTCTCCCCTTGAGTAGGTTGTCTTTTTGTTTTGTTAATGATTTTTTCTGGACAAAAATTTTTTAGTTTTATGTACGCCCATTTGTTTATTTTTTCTTTTTTTTCCCTTGCCTGAGGAGACATATAAAAAAATAATACTAAGAGCAATGCCAAATAATTTACTGTTTTCCTCTATGAGTATTATGGGTTTGGGTATTACATTTAAATATTTATCCATTTTGAGTTGTTCTTGTATATGGTGTAAGAAAATAGTCTAGTTTCACTTTTTGCATGTATTTGTCCAGTTTTGCCAACAGCATTTATTCAAGACACTATCTTTACCCCATTGTATATTCTTGCCTTCTTTGTCATAGATCAATTGATCAGATAAGTGTGGATTTATTTATGGGCTCTCTATTCTGTTCCATCAATGTATGTGTCTGTTTTTATGCCAGTACCTTGTTGTTTTGATTACTATAGCCTTGTAGTATAGTTTGATATCAAGCAGAGTGATACCACGAGCTTTGTCCATTTTTTCTCAAGATTGCTGTGGCTATTGTGGCAAAGCAGCAGTCTTTTGCGGTTCCATATAAATTTTAGGGTTTAAAAAAAAATTATAATTGTGTGAAAAATGCCATTGATGTTTTGACAGAGATAGCATTAAGTCTACAAATTTCTACGGGTAGTATGGATATTTAATGATGCTAATTATTCCTATCTATGAGCACAGTATATACTTCAATTTATTTGTATCTTCTTCAGTTTCTTTCTTCAGTGTCATCTAGATTCTCAAGTACAGGTCTTTTACCCCCTTTGTCAAATTCATTCCTGGGTATTTTTTCATGTACTTGTACATGGAATTTTTAAAATTTCTTTTTCTAATAGTTTGTTTTTGGTGTATGAAAATGTAAACAAGGATCAAAGATGGCAGAGGAATAAGTAAAAGCTACACTAACTTCCTCCCAGGACCAAACTGGAACTATAACTAAATTAAAGAAAAATCATCCTGAATAACCAAGTGAACACTGTCTGGAAGCCTTGTAATCAAGGAGAGATGGAAGAAACAAGTTCACCACAACATGACTGATAGGGAGTGTGGAGCAGGCACTAGAGGGCTGGCCAGGCTCCCGTGGGTGGCAGCTGAAGTTCCAGAGGGATATTTCAGCCATTGGGGTCTCCCCCTGAGAAGTGTGGAGTCTAAACCCCAAGCTGGGCTCCCTAGCCTACAGCGCCAGAACTGAAAAAGGAATCCAAATAACATCTGGTTGTGAAAAGCAGGATTTCTGTCTGCCAGGGAGAGATGGCTATAAATGCAGAGAGCCTATTAAAGGGCCAATGCACAAAATTTCATTTGCAGCCACTTAGCCTAGGTTCCAGCGGAGGAAAGGCAGAGTTGGCTAGAAATGCATGAGGAGAGTCTGGGGTTGGTGGCTCTGGGGATAAAACTGAAGGAAAAGCTGCTAGGATCCTTGTGCTGAGTCATTTCTCATACTGCAGAAGCCACCCTTCTCAGGCAGCACATTCCTATCCTAAAGGCATCAGCCTGGTGGGTGGGGAGCAATAGCCCCACCTTCAGGAATCACTCACCCCACCCTGTGAAGTTTAAGCTTAGCTGCTGAGGAATACAGCTGGAGGCCTTCAAAGATTAACAGAACACCCTTAAGGCAAAGTCGGATCTCTGGGAGGTTGGAGATTTTAGCTCACATTCTCCCAGGCCTTGTGGGTAAAAGCCAGCCTTTTTGCAAAGTTTGGTTCTTTCCACACAAGTGCAGGCCCAGCAGAGAGAGCCACAAGCTGTGGATAGCTGATAGCTCCAAACAGGTTGCCCAGGGCCAGTCACAGGAAGCGTCTGACGTAGGACAACAGCAGTCTGTGCAGATCTACCTAATACGCAGAAACAAATATAAAGAAGCAGCCAAAATAGGGAGGCAAAGAAACAGGCCCCAAATGAAAGAACAAGAAAATTCTGCAGAAGAATTAAATGAAATGGAGGCAAGCAACTTATCAGATATAGTTTATAGTGATGATTATAAGGATACTCAACAGCATGAAAAAAGACAAGGAAACAATAAAGGACCAGTCAGAAATAAAGAATGCAATATCTGAAATAAATAATCAGTGGAAGGAATAAACAGTAGGTTAGATGAAGCAGAGAACTGAATCAGCGATTTGGAAGACAAGGTAGAAATAAATACCCAAGCAGAACAGCAAAAAGAAAAAAGAATTTTAAAAAATAAGGAGAGTTTAAGAAACCTTTGGGACAACATGAAATGTAATAACATCTGTGTCATATGAATACCAGAAAGAGAAGAGTGTGAGCAGGAATCGAGAGCCTATTTGAAGAAATAACGACCAGAAACTTCCCTAGTCTGAAGGGAAAAAACATACAAGTCCAGGAAGTACAGAGAGTCCCAAACAAGATGGACCCAAAGAGTCCCACACAAGACACATCATTATTGAAATGTCAAAGCTTAAAGACAAGGAGAGAGTCCTAAACCCTGCAAGAGAAAAGCAGATAGTTACCTACAAGGGAGCTCCCATAAGACTGTCATCTGATTTCTCAACAGAAACATAAGGCCAAAAGGGATTGGCATGAAATATTCAAGATGATGAAAAGCAAGGACCTACAACCAAGACTACTTTACCCAACAAGGCTAAATTTTAAAATTGGTGGAGAAATAATGAGCCTCCCAGACAAGAAAAAGCTAAAATTTGTTAACACCAAATCAGTACTGCAACAAATGTTAAAGGGCTTACTTTAAGAAGAAGAAGAAAAAGAAAAGAACAGAGGAAAATAGTTTAAAAATATAATGATAATATGTACTTGTCTATCAATAATCACCATAAATGTAAATGGCTTAAATGCTTCAAGCAAAAGACAGAGGGTAGCTGAATGGTTAAGAAAACAATACCCATACATATGCTGTCTCCGAGAGACCCACCTCAGATCAAAATATACACAGAGACTAAAAGTAAAGGGATAGGAAAAGATATTTCATGCAAATAGAAAGGAAAATATAGCTGGGGTAGCAATACTTGTATCTGACAAAATAGACTTTAAAACCAAGTCTATAGTAAGAGACAAAGAAGGACACTACATAATGATAAAGGGAACAATCCAACAAGAGGATTGTTTACCCTAGTAAACATTTACACACCCAACATACATCCAACATAAGAGTGCTATGTAAAGCAAATCTTGATGGACATAACGTGAGAAATTGACAGAAATACAGTCAAGGTAGGGGATTTTAACACCCCATTGACTTCAATGGGTAGATCTTTGAGACAGAAAACCAACAAAGAAATGGCAGCCTTAGGTGACACACTAGATCACACTAGATAAAATGGATTTAATTGATAGCTTCAGAGCAATTCATCCCAAAGCAGCAGGGTATACATACTTTTCAAGTGCACATGGAACATTTTCTAAGATAGCCCACATGTTAGGACACAAAGCAAATCTCAATAAATTTAAGAAGATTGAAATCATATCAAGCATCTTCTCTGACCACAATCCTATGAAACTAGAAATCAATCAGAAGAAGAACACTGAAAAATACACGAAGACATGGAAGCTAAATAGCATGTTATTAAACAACTAATGGATCAATAATGAAATGAAGGAAGAAATCAAAAGATACTTTGAAACAAATGAAAATTAGAATACAACAATCCAAAATCCGTGGGACACCAAGAAAGCAATCCTAAGAGGGAAATTCATAACATTACAGGCCTATTTCAAAAAAACAAGAAGTAGCTCAAATAAACACTCAACTTTACACTTAAAGGAACTTGAAAAAGAACAACCAACAAAGCCCCAAGTGAGTAGAAGGAAGGAAATAATAAGTATCAGAGCAGAAACAAACAAAATAGAGTCTGAAAAACTGATACCAAAAAATCAATGAATCCAAGAGCTGATTCTTTGAAGAAATAAACAAGATTGGCAAATCTTTAACCAGACTCATCAAGAAAAAAAAAGAGAGAGAGGTCCCAAATAAATAAAATCAAAAACGAAAGAGGAGAAATAACAGCTGACACCAAAGAAATACAAAGGATTCTATGGACAATTATATGCCAACAAATTGGACAACCTGGATGAAATGGATAAATTCCTAGAAATATACAGTCTTCCAAAAATGAATCAGGAAGAATCAGATAATCTGAATATACAGATTACCCTGAGTGAAATTGAAGCAGTAATCAAAAAACTCCCAACAAACAAAAGCCCTGGACCAGATAGCTTCACTGGTGAATTTTATCAAACATTCCAAGAGAACTAACACCTCTCCTTCTCAAATTATTTCAAAAAATTCAAAAGAAGGAAAGACTTCCAAGCTCATCTTACAATGCCAGCATTATTGTAATTCCAAAACCAGATGAAGACACTACAATAAAAAGGGAATTATAGGGCAATATCCCTGATGAACATAGATGCTAAAATCCTCAACAAAATATTAGCAAATTGAATATGTTACAGACAGGGGAGAGAGAGACCTGAGTCAGGAGGCCTTTCTCCCCCACCTTGGTTCTTGTCTCACCATAAGATAATAATTCAAACGAGAGACAAACATGTATAGTGGAGATGAAATTGCAAGTTTATTTATGAAACACATACAAGCACGGAGTTGCAAGCAGGTGCCCAGCATGTCTAAATGCCCCACATACAGAAGAAAGTTGTTACTATGTTTGTTAGTAAGTTAGTGAGTTTTTTCTATACACTTGAGCCAAGGCTACAGGTGGGTACTTAGCTAATCTAAGTACACTGACTATTGGGGTTTAGGGGTTATGTACCACAGCTTGCTTCTAGGTTCCCTCTCTTTCCCCGCTTTGGGAATAATGTATAGCTACAAAGACTTTCTCAGTTAGTAAAGGCACTTTGCCTTAGTTAATGAAGTTGTTAAAGGAGCTTCCTTTCCCAGCGTAGAATCTCAAGGACTGTTCCCCCCTTCCTGTATGATGTTCAGGACACTTGGCAATCTTAGTAAGATTGTTACAGACACCCCCATTTCTCAGCACAGTCTCAAGGACTCTTCCCTTCTCCCGTGCTATTTTGCTCATAATGCTTGGGGTACCCAGCAATTTTATCAAACCGAGCTCAGGACTGCTGAGTCAATTGGTGAGACATGTCTCTTTTGCTTCTAGCCTCCTGTATTAAGTTCTTTGTTAGACTGTAATTAATGGTGAGAGCCTTGCCTTTATTTCCTCTCTGGCCATTTATTCCGAGCTGCTACCTAACAAATACAGCAATAGATCAAAAAGATCATACACAATGAGCAAGTGGAATTTATTCCAGGAATGCAAGGTTGGTACAATATCCACAAATCAATGAATATGATTCACCAAATAAACAAAATAAAAGATAAAAACCACATGATCATATCAATATATGCAGAAAAACATTTGATAAAATCCAGAACCCATTTATGGTAAAAACCCTCAGCAAAGCTGGGATAGAGGGAACATAACTAAACATAATAAAGGCCATATACAACAAACCCACTGCCAACATTATCCTCAATAGGCAAAAACTATAAGTGTTCCTCTTAAGATCAGGAACAAGACTGGGATGTCCGCTTTCATCTCTCTTATTCAACACAGAACTGGAAGTCCTAGCCACAGCAAACAGACAAGAAGAAGAAATAAAAAGCCTCCGAGTTGGAAAAGAAGAAATAAAAGTGTTATTATTTGCAGATGACATGCTGTACATAGAGAACCCCAAAGATTCCACCAAGAAATTGCTAGAATTGATAAATGAATTCAGCAAAGTAGCAGGATACAAAATTAATATCCAGAAGTCAGCTGAATTTTATATGCCAATAATGAACTAACAGAAAGAGAAATTAAAAAACAATTCCTTTCACAACTGCTTCAGAAAGAATAAAATACATAGGAATAAATCTAACCAAGAATGTAAAAAAACCTATACTCAGAAAATTATAAGAAACTAAAGAAGATACAAATAAGTGGAAACACATACAGTGTTTATGGATAGGAAGAATTAACATCATTAAAATGTCCATTCCACCCAAAGCAATCTATAAATTCAACACAATTCCTATCAAGATTCTAATAATGTATTTCAGAGAACTAGAACAAATATTTCAAAAATTTATATTGGACCAAAAACGGCCCCATATAGCAACAGCAGTCCTAAAAAAGAATGAAGTTGGAGGAATCATGCTGCCTAGTATCAAACTATACTACAAGGCCATAGTAATCAAAAGCGCATGGTACTGGAATAAAAACAAACATATGGCATATGGGCTCTCTATCCTGTCCCATATCGATCAATGGGACAGGATAGAGAGCCCAGAAATAACCCCACACCTTTATAGTCAATTAATATTTGACAGAGGAAGCAAGTGCATACAATGGGATAAGGATAGTTTATGCAATAAATGGCGTTGGGAAAACTGGACAGATACATGCAGGAAAAGGAAACTAGGCCACCCTCTTACACCACACACAAAAATAAATTCAAAATGGATTAAAGACTTAAATATTAGGACCAAAACCATAAAAATCCTAGAAGAAAACATAGGCAGTAAATCTTGGACACTGCTTGTAGCAATATTTTATCAGATATATCTCCCCAGGCAAGGGAAACAGAAAAATAAACAAATGAAACTTCAAACTAAAAAGGTTTTTAGAGCAAAGGAAACCATCAACAAAATAAAAAGACAACCCATGGAATAGGAGAACATATTCACTGACACATCTGATGAGGGGTTAATATCCAAAATTTATAAAGAACTTACAAAACTCAACACCAAAAAAACAAACAATCCAATTAAAAAATGGGCAAAGGGCTTGAATAGATAATGTCTCCAAAGAGGACATACAGATAAAATATGCTCAACATCACTAAGCATCAAAAGAAATGCAAATTAAAACCACAATGAGATACCACTTCACACCTGTCAGAATGGCCATCATCAATACATCAACAAACAAGTGCTGGCAAGGATGTGGAGAAAGAGGAACCCTTTTGCACTGTTGGTGGGTAAGCAGATTGGTGCAGCCATTGTGGAAAGCAGTATGGAGATACCTCAAAAAATTAAGAATGGATTGGCCTTTTGACTCAGTGATCCCACTTCTGGGAATATTGGAAGAAACCCAAAATACTAATTCAAAAGAACATTAGCACCCCCATGTTCATCGCAGTGTTATTTACAATCACCAAGATATGGAAGCAGCCCAAGTGTCCATCAGTGGATGAGTGGATAAAACAACTGTGGGACCTTTACACAATGGAATACTACTCAGCAGTAAAGAAGAAAAAAAGAAAAATTTTACCTTTTGTGACATGTTCATTGATGGACCTGGAGAACATTATGCTAAGTGAAATAAACCAGTCAGAGAAAGACAAATACCATATGATTTTACTCATATGTGAAATCTAATGAACAAACTGAACTAACAAGCAAAATAGAGACAGACCCGAAGATAAAGATCAGGCTGACAGCTATGGACAGAGAGAGGTGAGGGCATGGAGGGATCGAGCCAAAAGGAGAAAGGGCTCATGGATATGGACAACAGAGTGGTGACTGCAGAGGGGAGAGGGGCATAAGGGAGTTAAATGATTATGGAAAAAATGTGATAAAAAATTTTAAAATGCAAACAATTTCTATATATTAATTTTCTACCCTGCTATTTTACTAAACTCATTTATCAGTTCTAATAGTTTTTTGGTGGACTCCTTAGGGTTCTCTATATACAACATCATTTCATCTGCAAAAAATGAGTTTTACTTCTTCCTTTCCAATTTGGAAGCTTTTTATTTCTTTTTCTTGTCTGGTTTCTGTGGCTGTAATTTCTAGTACTTTATTAAATAAAAGGGGTTAAAGTGGACATCTTTGTCTTGTTCCTGATCTTCAGGAAAGTGATTTTAGCTCTCCCCCATTGAGTGTTATGTTGGCTGTGTGTTTGTCATATATGGCCTTTATTGCACTTAGGTATTTTCCCTCTATCTTTACTTTGCTGAGAGTTTTTAACATAAGTGGATGCTGGATTCTGTCGAATGATTTTTCTGCATCTATTGATATGATCATGTGATTTTTATCCCCCAAGGATGGGCAAGGGGCTGGAGATTAGATCAATCACCCATGGCCAATGAATTAATCACTTATGCCTAGGTAATGAAGCCTCTATAAAAACTCCAAAGGATGGGATTCAGAGAGCTTTCCAGTTGGTGAGCATGAAAATATTTGGGGAGAGTGATGTGCGGAGAGAACATGGAAGCTCTGTGCCCTTTCCCACAAACCATGCCTGTTGCATCTCTTCTACCTGGCTGTTCCTGAGTTGTAGCCTTTTAAAATAAACCAGTCATCTAGTAAGTAAAATGTTTCTCTGAGTTTGTGAGCCACCCTAGAAAATTGTTTGATTCAAGGGGTTGGTTGCGAGGACCTCCAATCTGTAGCCCATAGGTCAGAAGCCCAGTTAACAACCTGGACTTGTGATTAAGTATGAAGGGCAGAGTGGTGTAGGGTGGGGCAGGAGGGAAACAGTGTTGTAGGACTGAGCCTTCAACCTATGACAGGTTAAAGGCTCAGTTTCTGGGAAAATAGTGTCAGAACTAAGTTAAACAGTAGGACACCCAGCTGGTGACAGAATTGCTTGTTCGTGTAGGGAAACCTCTCCTCTCCCACATTGGAATTGGGTTCAGGAATTCAACATAAGTAAAAGCAGGAACAGAAATAGATATTTCTACACTCATATTCATAGTAGCATTATTCACAATAGCTGAAAGGTGAAAGCAACTTTTGTCCATAGACAGATGAATAGATAAACAATGTAGTATATCCATACAATGGAATATTATTCGGCCTTAAAAAAGGAGATTCCAACACATGCTGCCACATGGGTGAATCTCAAAGATATCATAAGTGAAACAAGCCAGTCACAAAAAAACAAGTATTGGGTGACTCCTCTTATATGAGGTCCTTAGAGTTGTCAAATTCACACAGACAAAAAGTAGAGTGGGGGGTGGAGAGAACAGGGAGTTAGGATTTAATGGGACAGAGCCTCAGATTTGCAAGATGAAAAATGTTTTGGAGATGATGGCAGCACAACAATGGGAATATATTTTAATGCCATTAAAGTGTACACATAAAAATGGTTAAAATGATAAATTTTGTTAGGTAAATTTCACCACAATCAAAAATTGAATTAATTTTTAAGAAGTAGCCAGGTATTTCTAAATGCCACATTGTTTTGGTGCTGCTTTGTGGAGAGTGTTCAATGTGATACAACACATGAAGGGTAAAGATTAATCTTAATGACTTTTAGGCTTCAGGTGGAATCCTTGCTAGTTTAGCCTTGTCCCAAGTACCTTGATCCCCCTACTGGCAGGATGCCCTAATTGCAAGGTAAGTGCTAGGATATCTTCTGTGGCTATAAGGTCCTGAGGGAAAATGGGGTGGGCCTGATGAGAAGGCCTAGAACAGGAATGCACAGCACCTCACACAGACGCTTGACACAGGGCTGCCAGCTTCTTGGCTGCCATCGCAGGGTCCTGGGAGATGAAGAGAGTCTTTGCTTTGGTTTAAGTCAGTCCCCCCACCGAAAGGGACTGGAAGGGCCAGAAACATGTGCTTCCCTGCCCACAGCTAACCAGATATTCTCTTTGATGTCTGCCTGCAGGAATAAAATGAATAGAGGTTTAGGGAAAACAAACAAAAGAAGGAGGAGGGTGGTGGGCAGTATCCTGGATGCTTGATTCATTGCTAGGCAGGCAGCCCTGTTGGAGCTGATATCCTCTCCCAGGCCACACCCCATGACCCACCCCTCCCAACCACCCCCATCCCCACCCTGCATTTTCCTCATGCAGCCCTGAAATCACAAACAATCCCTGAGCCAAATTCCTAAGGAGTTTCTGACGAGCACAATTCGCCTTTCTGACACAGAAAACACAATTAGACACGCACAAGTGGCTTGTGAAATAAATACCAGGCTGGGCCCTGGCCACTTCAGCTCCCTGAGTGTTCCACCCCAGGCTTCTCAGGAAAAACACTGCCGGTGCCCATTAGGGGTGATAATGGCTAATAACACCGAGAGAACATTGTGTTTTGGTTTCAAGCCCTCCGCTAGTGCTGACCACCAAGGCAGCTAGAGAGTCTGAGTGCTTGGGGGTAGAGAAACCAGAGTCAAACACATTGGTGTTTTAAGACTGGGGTCGCAGCTCCAACAGCCTATGATGCTGGGAAAGTTACCAACTCTTAGAGCCTGCGTGTTGTTGCCAGTAAAATGAGGATAATAATAGAAACTTCCCTGTTCCTGGTGTGGCAATTAAATGAGATATTGCAGGTAAAGCACTTGGCCTGAGGCCCACAGCATAGTTAGGACTCATTCAACACTGGCTATTATGAAAAGAACAAACTTTATGAGTTTAGTGCACTAAGAAGCCACTTTCAAATGCTTATTGGTAAATGTCTGTGCAGAAGGAGGCTGCTACAAAAGAAAAGTCTTTGCCCTCACAGAGCTCCAGCTCTGCAGACTCAGAAAACCACTTGGGCAGGGTCAGCTGATGCTGGATCATTCCGGGCAAACCAGGAGGCAGCTGTGGCTCACTTTCAGGCCTGTTCGTGCCTAACTTTTGTTTGCTTTTTCTTTATGTGCTGGGAAAAGGGCCCTTGTTTTGGGCTGGAGATTGCAAGGTCTGGGCCATTGGTCCATTTAAGGCTGTCACACAGAAGTGGAACCTGCTCTGCACTTGCTTATTACTGCTACCGATCCCGTTATTTTCTAGTTGTGGTGGTGGAATTCCACAACAAATGAAAAAAGCTCCCCAAAAAGGGACATATTATTTATTGTCTCACATGATTGGAGAGAACAAAATGGATCCACCAGCAGGTGTTCAAATCTCTCTCCTTTGATTGTTTTTCTTTCTTCATCCTCTGACAGCTTCCAGCATACACAGTAAATTCTCAGCTGAGGATTTCAGATCAAGAGAGAAACTCTCTCCCCCAGAATCCACACACTGAATTTCATGGAGGGATTCTGATAGCCTTGCTCTACCACTTGCCCACAGTTGGGTCCCATGATCACCCCTGCAGCCAAAGGACAGTGTGACCACAGGGCCCACATTGGATAGATGAGGATATGTGGCAGACAAAACCATCTACCCCAGTGACACTGTCCAGGAGGGATGTGTGAGCAGACTCCAAGCGCTCAGGTGAGCAGCTGATGCAGCCTCTATCCTGGGGCTTCACAGAATTGTGTGTAAAATGGTTGGTCTGGCACACTTCGAAGGGTCAACATACTCCTTTGCATTCAAAAGCTCAGAAGTTTCTAACTATTCTTATATCAAATCACATGAGTGAGGACTAAGTGCTGCAGAGTGGGGCAAACAACATGACACTGCGGTAGCAGCTCCAGCTTTGTTTTCTGTTGACATTTATGTCCCAGTGCAGTGCCCCCACACCAAGTGGGACTAACCTGGGAACCAACAAGCTGTTGCAGAAATGACTTCAAGGCTAGATCATAAAAGACACTGGCTTTCGCCTTGCTCTCCCTGAATCTCTTTCTGGGAAGCTGGCGCTGTGAAGGAGTCCACTTCATGAGGAACAAAGGCCTCCCCCCAACAGCCAGAACTCACGGGCCAGGCATGGGGACAAGCCCCTGTGGGAGCAGTCCTCTGGCCCAGACCAGCCTTCAGATGACACAGTCCTGCTGCATCTGCATGAGCAACCCCAAGCCAGAACCACCAGCCAAGCTCTCCTGGTTTCCTGACCCACAGAAACGGTACAAGATGACAAATAGTCACTGCTGTTTGAAGCCACTCATTTTGGGGGTAGATAACTGATACGGCATGTTATGGTCTCCTTCTCACTTCACAGGGAGAGACTTACTTGGACAAGTTTCTTCAGACCATTTTCAAAGCAGTTCTCAATAATCCTGTTAGTGCCCTGACCAGTGTGGCTCAGTTGGTTGAGTATCGTCCCATAAAGCGAAAGTTCGCCAGTTTGATTTCTGGTTGGGGCACATGCCTGGGTTGTGGGCCTGGTCCCTGGTTGAGGGCATGTGAGAGGCAACTGATTGATGTTTCTCTCACACATTGATGTTTCTTTCCCTCTCTTTCCCTCTCTCTAAAATAAATGCATAAAATCTTTAAAAACTAACCTTATTAGTGATTGTTATACACTTTAAATTTCACAATTTCACAACTATAATCATGCTGATACTACACAGCTGCTCCAACTGTCTCAACACTGTGCATTTGCAGACTTAAAAAATCATGTTTACAGTTGTACTTTTCCCTCCTGAACTAGATAGGAAAGGGGCTGAGGATGCCTTCAAAGATCCATCAGTTGCCTTCGGTGTTAAGAGCAATGTGACACATGCCCTGGCTATTGCAGCACAATTGTGCAATTCCACTGGTGACATGCAGCAAGAGTCCCTGGATTCTGAACTCCAACAAAATCCTCCAGGGCTTCTGCCTGAAGCAATGCCTGCCATGGCAAATGAGCCAGAGTCCAAGGAGGTTTCATTATGGGCTGTTTGAACCAAGGAAGTTGCTTCAAGAGGTAGGTAACGAGCAAGCTCTTCCAATGCCCCATGCCCCACTGCACCAGACAAAACATCCCAGGGCACCTCCCACCCAGGCCCCTGCTTGGCTCTCCAGATTCCCTGGTAATCTAAACTCAGTCCTGCTTTTTCATACAAGTCTCCCTAACTCTCCTACAAACTCTCAACCACTTAGTGTCCAACACCTGGGCCCCTCCCCCAGCAAGCCTCCCTCAGGCATGCTTCCAATCCTGTGCAGTCACTTGTGTGTCCTTTGCTGCCTTTGATGATCCAAACATTACCATTCATAATGAGTTAATATCAACCCTAATCACCAGTCACCGTGTCTCTTCTCCCTCCCTTCCTTCCCTCTTGCCCATAAGTCCCCAATTGACGGACCAGATGCACAGGACCATCGTCATGGGACGCACTGTGTCTGTCCTCCTGGGTGTGGTGCAGAGCAACTTCTCTACTAGTCAGACCCAGCTGCCTTTGGGGAAAAGTGACCGTCTATTGTCCCTTGCCTAAAATAGCCGCCACTTCTTTATTGGTGGATGCATGCTGGTGAGGAGCTGAGAAAGGGACGTAGTGAGCCATCCAGAGACGGTCTGGTTGGGAAACTTTCTGGAAAGGTCAATGTCAACATCAGCCAAACATCAGGCAAGGCACTTCTGTTTGGGCATTAACCCAGCATAAACAGAATGGTGAGGAAGGTCAAAACAGGGGCTGGCGAACCTCAAATAAATAAGTCATGGATAAGTGTATCATCCGTGGAGTATGACTTCCTTCTAAAAGAATTTGTGGCTGTTTTGCAGACAATACTGATGCTTGCCATTCCATGTCACATAAGAGTAAGGTGACAGACTACCAATGCAGTGGGGTCATATTAAATGGGAAGCATGGCTCTCTTAAGATAACCAATTGTTTTCTCCTCACAGTTGCATGAGCAATCTCCAAGTTCGGACACAAGCAGTGCACAGTTCGGAGGTGTCTGCCCTCATTTCCTGTTTTTCCCTGTGGAACATTGCTGAACCACCTGTGAGGGCCAGGCAATGCCCTTCCCTAGCCAAGGGATGGTCACTGCATCCAGAGTTGCACTCAGACCAGCCTCTCTCTCCCAGGCACCTGCAGTCCCCAGGCAGGATCCCCAGAGCCAAGGAGCATCCTCTCCATTGGGTCTCGAGGTCAGGCTCCCTGAGTGCTGCCCTCCAAGGACAGCTTGCATTTGCTGCATTGCTGAGGCCCTCGGCTCACACAGCTGAGAAAATGACACGATTTCCTGGGAGCCAAGTCTCTTCCCAGTGCTCTGATGGCCTCCCTGTCCCTGTACTGGTCGCCTCACTGTGCCCCAGGCTGGCAGTAGGGGTGCTCCATGCCCTGGTCTGTCTGCACCCTGTGGGTGAGGAGGCAGTGGGCAAGGCTGGGGTGAGGGTGCAAGGAAAAGGGAGTGGCCAAGACTCATCTGAGTATAGGAGTGTGAACTTTGAGAGAGGGGTTTGGAGGAAGGGCGCAAGAAGAGTACGTATTTTTCCTGAAAGGTCATTGGCTCTAGAGCAGGAGTGCCCTTTGGCCCTCAGGGTTCCCAAACCTCACGGGAGGAGCAGACTGAGGGTTCAGTGGCTAATCTCAACCCTGGCCTTGTTCCTGAGCTTGGAAAAGGGGCTGCCACACCAGGTTCTCAAGATACGATCTATTGTTCCCTGCACCACCGTCCCTTGGAGAGAATGGGCCTCCCAGACCAGGGTGCAAGGGTGGAACCAGGTGTTCCTCACGCTGCTCCAAGTAGGGGTCCTGGACTAGCCCTGTGGGTGCCCCCTGAGATCTTGTTAGAAATGCAAGCTATGGGGCCCCACCCAACCCGCTCAGTTGGAATCTGTGTACTGAACATCCTCTGACCCCTACTCTAGCATTTCCACCCACAAGAAGCAGAGCGTGGGAGCGAGGGAATCCTGGCCCTGGCTTGCTGGAGGCCGCCTCTGGGAAGGGCTGATCGTGACATAGCAGTTAAAGGTAAGTATGTTTAGGTGTTAGGTCATGGAGTCTGGAGATGCAGGTATAGGCTTCAATTAAATGTTTCAATTGCTTTGGCTTTCACATAGCTTAGAGTCAAAGATTTAAAAAGCATGTTGGTCATGTTATAGAGATCTACCTGTCAAGAAAGTTCCAGTAGAAATACTGAAGACTGCACTTTGCTTGAGAGAATAGAAAAATAGAGCTAGTCAAGTGCAAAACAAAGACAGCTTAAAAAACTAACAAAGGTCACAAGATGTCTAGTTTCTGCTTTTTACTTTAGAAATAATGTCACTGATGCACAATTATGAGATATTTTGCAGAATGTTGGTTCTTCAACCCAGCACCCTTTTTCTCACAATTTTGTTCTAAGTTGCTGATGTGCTTCCCTTTGTGAGGCAGGAGGAAATAATGTCAGGGTCACAGTGAGAATTTGTGAGTTTGTTTTGCAGAAGGAAAGAATGTCTCTAAGGTGGCTCAACCTGCGGCTGGCACCCAGGAATCTGATACCAAAAAAAGCATTATCTAAAGACATACGACTTCTGCCCAGTTCTCTGCAGCTCCCTCTCCCCTCCCTAGCTACATAAAAACTCCCTACTCTCACTTTCGGGAAAAATGGATTTGAGGTACCATTAGGCCTCCTATCTTCTCAGTTTGCACCTTCTCAGTCAATAAACCTTTTCTTACTCCAAACGATGATGTTTTGAGTTTCGGCCTTTTGAAGTGTCAGGCACAGAAACTTAGGTTATATTCAGAAGTTGATGTGCTGCCAACTCAGGATTACAGAGCAGGGTCACAGCATACTTTTGTGGTCAGAACCTTGAACCAAACTAGGTTCAATGTCAAAATGCACCTTAAACAAAAGTGGTGTAGTGGGCAGAACTGTGGCCTCCCCAAAATATGTCACATCCCAGAATCTGTGAGGTGATCTTATTTGGAAACAGTGTCTTTGCAGATACAATGGAAGATCTTGAGAAGAGATCACTGTGGATTGTCCGAGTGAGCCCTAAATCCGATGGCAGTGTCCTTATAAGAGACAGAAGAGGAGACGCAGGCAGAGAGAAGGCACATGAAGACAAGGCAGAGAGTGGAGTCATGCAGCCACAAACCAGGGAGTGTCCAGAGCCACCAGGAGCTGGGGGCAGTGAGGAAGAAGCCTCCCCTAGAAAATTCAGGGGCCTGCAGTCCTGTCCACACCTCGACTGCAGACTTTTGGCCTCCAGAACTGAGAGAACAAATTTGTGTCATTGTAAGCCACCTGGGTTGTGGCAATTTGTTACAGCAGCCCCAGGAAACTAATCCAGGTGGCCTTTTCCAACTATGAAAAAGACTAGCCAAAGGGACTCAAGAAAGAAACAATGATCTGGTCAGTCTCAAGTTATAGCAACCTTTGCTTCCTTCCCAGAATTAGCTGCCCTTCTCCCGCATTTCCGTATTTCTTTTTAATGCTCCATGAAACACAAATATAGCTGAGACCCAGGCTGTGTGGTCTTGCGTGACTGGCTGGGCTGATCACCAGACCATCAAGACCTCCAGGACAGCTCCTTCAGACTCCCAAACAGAACCACTTTATGTGTACCTAATTCTACCTTGGTTGGAAATGACTATTTAAAGCACTTATGATGCAGTAAAACTGAGTCATAGTTTAATTTTTTAAGCACCACTTAGAAACAGGCTTTATTTAGCAGGCCCTTTGGTAAATGACCCCCACGGCAGAATTTGCTAAGCTTAGATGACACACCTTAGATTAACATAAAGCAAGGTATATTAGTATTGGGTTTGAAGGGACAGAAACTGTAACAGCTCTGGGAAATTTGGATATTTCTTTGTTTCCCTTTAAAAAGTTTTCAGGATTCAAAGATAAAGATTCAGGGCAATTTGGGGGAAGCCTAAAAACAATAGCGGTGGTGCATCAGCCTCATCAGAGCAGTAACCAGAATCCCTGGGAGCTGTGGGGAAATACCCACCTGGTTTTATGGAGCCTCCCCCATGCCAGGCCCTGCTCCCAGCCTCCTATGTGGCCGGGGCACAGGCAAATGTCCAGGGCTGGCCAAGAAGACACGCTCATGCCAGTCTCTGTGTGAGGGGCTATGATGCCAAGTAGTGGGCCACACAGGGTCCACTCTGCAATGAGTGGGCCATGTGTCTGGGCAGCACCCAGCGTGGTCAATAGTGGTGGTAGGAGCTGAAAGCCAGGGCTCAGAGAGGTCTAGCAACTTGCCCAGAGTCCCAGAGCTAAGGACTAGCAGAGGGGCTTAAACCAGGCCTCTCTAACTCGGGGGCAGCCTTGGCGGCCTCCAGGACCAGCTCTGTGCTCTGGGCTGTATGGCTCTCAGGCCCAGCTCCCTGACCCTCCCAAAGCTTTTGTGAGCAAACAAAGGTGCTCCCCCCACCCTTTTTAGATCAAAGTTAACTTTTTACCCAAGCACCATACACTTAAAGGAAATTTTTCTGGTGCTAAGTGTGCAGCGCAATGAATTTTGACATAGTGAAGACACACAGTGACCCAAGCCCAGATGAAGAAACAGAACGAGGCTGAGCCTAAGTGCCTCCCTGGTGCCCTTCCTGCTGCACGTGCCCCCTGTCCGGTTTCCAGGTCCGCTTCACTTGTCCCTGAGTGCCATGCTAGTGGAAGTACATGACGTGCACTCTTTGTGTGTCTGCTTCCTCCTCCCGACGCCGCGTCAGTGAGAGGAGTCCACACTGTTGCACGCAGTTGGCCTGTCTTCACTTCCCTCGCTGTGTGGTTGAGACAGGACAGCAAGAAGCTAGAAAAAAGTTCCTGGGCGAGTGGAATGGGGAAACTGACACAAGAAAATTAAACAAGGCCCAACAGTTTGAGCAGCTTAGAGCCAGCTGGTGAATCCCAAGACCTTACCCTCCCTGACCAAGGGCACTTGAGAGCGAGTGGCTAACACCACTCCTCCCTGACCAGAGAGCACACAGCTTAAATCTCCCTGGTCAGGGACATAGAGGACAGAGCCCCAATTAATGCCATTTGTGCCAACTGAACCCAAGGACAGATGAACTCAGGGGAACAAATAAGAAAAACTCCATTAAAAGCCAGACAGACCCAAGGTAAAAGTAAAACACTGTAACAGAACAAAGAACATTCCAAAATCCCCTATACACTCACTTTGATGCATCAGTATATTAAAATGCAATCAGAAAACTAATGAATATTTGCTGAAACCCTCCCCTAAGATTCCCAACTGCAGAAAAAAGATAAAAAACCCTCAGAACAAAGATGTAGCACAGGCTCACGCTGGAGCATGCCCATGCCCCTTCCTGCACATAAACTTTCTACTTCCTCCTACACTCTAAGGGTCCCCAGAAGACTTGCAACCAGGGGAGCAGAGGGCAGCAGCAGCTCAATCCAGGCTAACCCATTGATCCTGTCTCCAAGACCCCCTTTTCTCTGACTTCCCAGTGAGCTAAAGCAGCCCTGCCTTGGCTCACTTCTTTCCTATAATGGTTCTAGGGAGCCGAAGCAGAGCACTGCCTGGGCTCTCCTATTGCTCCTTGTAACCTAAGCCCTTCCTTCGTTTCACTGTCCCCAGCTTTAGTAAACGTGCTCTCAGAATCACCTGAACTCATCCTGTGAAGTCTTTCCTGCACAAAGTCAAGAGCCCACACACCACAGGCCAGCCTGAGGCAGACCTGCTCCTGCTGGTGCCTGTCTGGTAACATGGTGACTGCCATGACCGGCTCAGCCGTGCTGCTGTGCATGGATGGGCACTTGGTGTTTCCAGGTTGAGCTCTGACAGATGAAAAGGCTCTTAGGAACATTCTTGGGCCTGTCTTTTGGCACCCAAGGCGCACATCAATATCCTCGGCAGATATGCCTTTTCCACTTAACTTAGCAGAGCTGATTTGGGTTGCTTACAACCAAGGATCTCGATGGATACAGGGCAGGAAACTGAAACGCAGAGAGGTTCAGCCCCTCATCCAAGGTCACACAACTAAGGAGCACTTGGCCCAGAGCCTGTCATTACAGCCACTACTGCGAGGACACCTGTGCATCTTAACAGTCCTCTCAGGACTGCCACATGCTGGCCAGCGGTGTAATCTTAACCCCCTCTCCCACTAGAAGCTGGCAGGGCTTAGAGCAAGTGAGGCAGGGAACTGCTGCCCCCATGCTGTCCTGGGCTTGGGTTCCTGGTGTGGGCTGAGGCCAGGCTTCCTCAGGAAAGAACCCACCCTCTCCTGGAGGGGCACATGTGTCTCCCCTCCAATGAGAGCAGAGCTGCGCTAATGTGGCCGATGGAGACAGGGCATCCCAGTCCTGACATTCACCCTCGACCTCTCATGAAACTCCTCAGGGTGGGAAGGACATTTCCTGTGGCCGGTGCACATGTCTGGAGCGCATCCCAGTCCCACTCACCACCTGGCAGCCCTGGACCAGGGAGCTGTCCCTACCCACTCACCACCACATGGAGCAGGACATTGAATGGCACAGGAGGAAGGGCCAGAGGTAGTGCTGCTGCAGAAGGGCTTGAGCGATGGGCTGCCCTGTGGCAAGCAAGAGTGTGGGGCCCTTCTTTGCAGGGGGACGAGTGAGCCAGAGGCCAGGCACAGAGGTCCCTCCTGGGGACGGGCCGCAGGCCCTGCACTGGAGCCTCTATAAAGAGCGCTGGAATCAGGTTCACTCCTCCGGACTTCGGGGGACCCAGGCAGTGTGTGGCAGAATGTGCACTGGGCTGTGTCCCTCCTGGGGCAGGGGCACTAACGTGGGGCTGCAGTTAGAAGGCATGGGTCTCTGAGCAGCAGCAGCTGAGAACTTGCTAGAAATGCAAATGTTCAAGGTGTTAATGAGTTAGAAGCTCCACAGGTGGGACTCAGCCCTCGGTATTTTAATAATAAGTTCCCAGTGGTTCTGAGGCACACTCCAGTCTGATGGCCACTGGCACGTGCAGCCGTGTGAAACGGACATGTAATCAATCCCGTGCTATAGCCAAGGAAAAGGAGGCTCAGGAGATTTGATCCAGTGGCCCAAAGCTGCACAGTTAGTTACTGAGAGGGACTATATTAGTTAAGATTAGGTTCACCTGTGACTAATAGAAATAAAATTCCCAAAGAACCACAGACTAAACAAAATATATTTTTCCTTCGTGGTCCAAGATTGCTGTTGGAGTCTCATCTAGTATGTTCACATCCCAGGCAGCAAAATTGAGATCAGGGAGGAGAGTCACACCCTGCCCCTTTAAAGTCACTTCCTGCAACGTTATGTAGACTTCAACTTACATCCTGTTGGCCATAACTCAGTAAACAGCTTCACTTAGACAGAGAGTCTGGGAAAAGGAAGTCTTTGTTCTGACCACTTCTGCAGGCAAAGCTTGGGGCTCTGCTGCTGCCAAAGAACACAGCTGTTGGGAAACCACTAGGAAGTGTCTGCACCAACGACGCAGCTGGGAGCCAGGGCTGGGGCTAGTCACATCCCCGCCTGAAATTCCATCTCTGTTCACATATTGTCTTTCTCCACCCCTTTGAGAAGTCCCCCAAAGGCCAGATCTTGAAAGTCCCTGCTGTATCCCCAGTGCCGAGAATGATGCACCACATGTAGCTGAAGACGGAAATTGTCACTGAATGTAAATCATTAAAAGATTACATTAGGTAATATATGTACAAGAAACTCATGTGAGGTTTGGCACATAGTAGGGACTCAGCATGTGGTTGCTGCTATTTATTAAACACTGCTTCCCAGTCAAGCCCAGTTGCAGCCCCACTGCCCGCTCCACTGCCCCCAGGTTTATCCCTCAGACTCTAAGCCCTGCCGCCAGCCCTGCCTGTATGCAGGGGCTTCCACCAAGCCCTAGTTCCTCACCTTGGCGCCCATCCTAGGGCTTTTAAGATGATCGGCACTGCTTGATTGGGTCTGGAGAACACTCCAGCCACAGCCCAGGTGAGCAATTGGATCCATAGAGAAAATTCAATAGACCTTCCCTGTTGAAACCTGATAGTGAGCCTTGAGAACAAAGCTACGCTCCAGCTGTGGTGGTGGGTCTGTCATCCTCCCCCATTTCCGGCCTGGGCTCCCCATATGTGCAGGTTCCAGGAGCCTGGGGCCTCCACTTGCTGCACATTGGGTGCCTGCCTTGTGTTCTCTGTGGTTGGGTTTGCGCTTGTCCCTATTTAGCCAAACTAGGTCAGGCTAGATGGAGCACACGAGAGCTGTTTGCATTGGCTGCCAAGTGGCACCCATGAATGCAGCCTCAGAAACCCAATTTGCCATAAACCCTGACATGTGGACAGAGGCAAATGGGCCTCACTCAGATGCGCATAGCACATCGTAGGGCTGAGGAGCAAGCAGACAGTAGCCCGCACGTTGTTCGATTGCAACTGTCCTAATTACAGAAAAACACTAATTTCACAGGAGTTTTCAGAGTGGAGCCAATCTTTAGAAAGAATTGTCCTCATTTTTTCTGTAAAGATAGGGAAGTCTGTGCAGGCTCATTTTACTGATTGATAATGTGGACCCTGCAATTCCTGAATCTCATTCGCCCAACCTACCCACCTCCCAGCTCTCTTGTGGGAGCAAAAGGAGGTGAGGTGTCTGTGGAAGTCCTTTGTGAACAGCAAAGCACATGCCACCCCACAGTATTCCTGTGCATCCCACCCTAGGCACCTGTGCTCAGCATTGTCTAAGTGCCCGGGGCAGGTGTTGTTCAGAGTCCCTAAGGACCTGGTCACCTGGAGCAGTACCTAGAGTCCCCAGGTACCTGAATCAGGAGCTGTGTAAGATTCTTTGTTGCCCAGAAAGCTTACAGATTGGTAGGAGGAACAACTAATTTGCTATAGTCAAATAGTTGCCATTAATGTGTAAAGTGTCAAGTAGCAGTAGCTGGAGTTTAAAAACACAGCAAGGATTGTGCGATGGTAGAGACAGTGGTCACACCGCCTCATAGGAGCAGGGCCCTGGTAGACCGTCCCTGTGCAGCAGCTTCCTCTGTCACCTCTGGGTATACCCAGATCTGCTCAGTCTTTCCAACTCCATCAAGTCCACTCCTGGCCCTTTCGCTATGGCTGGCCTGGCTCCCACCACAGCCCTCCGCTCTTGGCCCAGCCTCGAGCTCTTCTCGTGGTGAGGATCTGCTGGGCCTCATCCTGGCCCACCTCTGCCAGGGCAGCAGGCCAGTGCCCACGCTGGACACAGCACCGGAAAGTGCTCCACGAGGCCCAGCAGGAGCAGACCTGCTCCTGACAAGGGGAAGCAGAACTTGGACTGCACTTTCGTTTTATGAGTTTAAACCACTCTTAAGATATTCCCTTTGGATTTTCTCCATCTCATTCTCAGCAGTCCAATACTGTTGCTAGCCCTTCCAGAAACCAGTTCCAGGGACGTGGGCCTGGCTAACAAAACCACGAGCATTTTGTCTTCAAGGGCTGCCCTGACTGGGGTGTTCAAAGGAAGCTCTGAACAGCAAATGGAAAAACCTGTCAAGTCACGTCCGAAGTTTAGTAAAATGTATTTATGTTGAGACCTATTGCTTTATCAAAGTTCCTTTATTAGAAAAAAATTCCAATTTTAAAAATGAGGAAGACTACATGCACAGGGAGGGGTGCCAGCTATGCTTGGCTTTTCATTGGGATGGGCTGTCAGTGCCAGCAGGGAGGCTGGGCTCATTCTGGTGAGGTTCCCATGGGAACCTGCTTGTTTTGTTTGTTTGTTTCTTAAAAAACAAAACAAAACAAAACTCCCTCCAAAAACAGAGTGTATTCTCTCTCATATAATCAGTCCCCTTGGGCTTAATCCAGTCAGCACAACCGCTCCTGAGGCTAAGCTGGGAGAGCAAACTAGAGAAGAAAAGGACTTTTTGAAGGACAGCAACAATAACCCCAGCAATAGAGCGAGGACGTCAACCATCTGAAAATCTGTGCTCCTGAGAACAGGAGGGTGGATGGCCTGCAAGCCTGCCCCGGACTCTTCACCCAGGCATGCTCACCCAACTGTGAGGCAGCTGCTCTGGGGAACTGTCCCTCCTTTCCACAAGGCCTTGCCTTGGAAGGAGCAGGGGTGGGGCAGCAAAGGGCCTTCTCTCCCCCACAACACAGCCATTTATAAACCACTAGGGTGTCTCAGTCACTTCTGCCGATCTTCCCACTTCAGTGAAATTCTGAGTCATCAACGAGGCCAGAAATGGAAAATGAGGACAGATCAGAGAATTCACATCCTCTCCCAGAACTGCACCCGTGAGGGTAGTGCTCAGCAAACCCTGCTGTCCCGGGGCTTTGGTGGGTCACTGCTGCTCAGCCCCCTGTCCCCCAAACATGGGCCTCCAGTCACAGAACAAAGGTTTGAAACCACCACCAGCTTAGCAGGCCACCGTGAGGGTCTTAGAGATAAAGTGCAGAGGGTTTTATGGAGGTGGGTCTAGAAGACAGGCCTCCCTGGTGAGCAGTAAGGAAACTAGGTCTGCTTTGTGATTTCAAATGTGTAACATTGACCAATTCTAAAACAGACAGATCAATGAAACATAATTTTAAAAATAAAAATAATAAATAATTAAAAAGAAAAATAATTTAAATTTTTTCCTCATATCAAAATAAAATAAAATAGATGGGATTCTGGGAGTCAATCTGCTGATTCACCAGGTACCCAGGAAGGGGTAATTTCATTCAAGAATGTTCAGAGAATATCCTTTCTCTTTTTCTTTTAACCATTTTCCCCCTCTTAGGATATCCATTCTTTCTTTGCAGAGATGGACACATTCATGGGTTGCTATTCTATGAGTCTCTAAGCCCCGAGACCAAGCAGCACTGTTTAAGAACTGTGGGACATCATTGTAGAATTCAGGCCTGGACTGCTTGCTCAGTGGCCTCAGTGAGCTACAGAAGCTAAACTCAGGCTAGGAGAGGGGAGCTCAGGGCCCTGCAGACATGTGGTCCTGCTGCTAATATCTTTGAGTTGGTTCTACAGATAATAAAAATTTCACAGAAGCCTTCCTGGACTGGGCCTTGGAAACTGGTTAGTCACATGCCCTCCATTCCCCAATGTAGAAACAGGCCCAAAGGTTTTACTAACCATCACCATCATCACTGTAGAGTAAGTGCCTGACAGAGAGTAAGCTTGTGATTGTAAGGTGGGTGCCTGACAGGAGCTTTTGATTGTAAGGTGGGTGCCTGACAGGAGCTTTTGACCACCGAGGCACCCATCTAAAAGACAGCTAACTCCAGGAAGCACATTGCCAGCTGTGTGACGCAGTGACTAGCTACACATCTAGATAAAGTTCCCTTTAAGGAAGCTCTGGGTGATCTAGGTAATTCTCACTTTATGTTTTATATTTATCAATGAAGAGTGAACCTGTAAAACCCTAGGCACCCTACACTCAACCCCAATAATGGCAGAACCCCAGGTTCTCTCTCTCTCTTTCCCCCTACCTGTGACCTCACTGTACATGTGAGATGCTGGCATGCCGTGTACTCCCAGAACCTGTGAGTAATAAACCTTGTTTTTTCAAAGCTCCCTGATGGCTGTTGCTGAGGGGTGTCTCACCATTACAATAAGAACCACAATGGTGGTCTAGCCACAGTGATGGCTCTGAAAGGGGCGATGTCTGTGGGGGCTGCCACATGTGGTCCAGGCTCAGGTGAGCGCCCCAGAGTTCTGTTTGGCATCATAATCAATAGGCTGAGACCAACACAAGAAAATCACCGCAACCATCACCACGCTCATTACTACCATATCTGAACCAGCATCCCCGCCACAACCACTGCCAGCGTTGGCCCCTCCATCACCACTGTGCCACTTACTAAGTACTCACTGTATGTGGGCACGGCACAACGCCCCTTCCATGGATTAATTCAATTAATCTTCACAAGCCCTCTGACATAAATGTGCTTATTATTACCCCCAGTTTACTCATGAGACAACGGATGTCACGTATGTACCCAGGCCTCGTAAGTGGTGCGGCGGGGGTCTGAACCCAGCTCTCTAGCTTAAGGATCTGTAAGCATTTGGACAAGACGTCACAATGAGAGGTAGGTGAGGGATTGGAGCAAATATTTTTGACCCAGTTTTCAGAATGACTTTCTACCGCCCCACACTCAGCCTTGTGCAGCATGGCTCAGGGGAAGGCTGGGCAGAGAGGAAGGGGCCGCCACTAGCCCACTGTGTGCGGCTGGCTGCTGGGCCAGAGCCCAACGCATGGGGCTTCAGTTTTCCTATCAAAGGACAGAAACAGGACAGAAAAACAGAGCCACAGAAAGTCAGATATGGATATTCACCCCTCAGTAATCCTCCAGACTCAGACTGGAGGATTGAATTTGGTTTGCCAATTCTTTTTTCTCCAGCTAGAATACATAATGCTGTAGTGCGCCATTTGTGGTTAAAATGTACCACACACACACACACACCTTTCTTTATGAAAAAGGCCATAAAACAATACTAAAGAATTTCTTAAAAATAAAGAGTACCCCTAATACCACCACCAAATAACTATGTGGGGTTTGAATATGTACTACCTTTCAGTTTTCTATCCCTCATAGCCAGAGGATTTTATGGGCAGAAATCTAGTCCCGCTCCTTCATTTGACAAAGACTGGTCTTCGAAGAGGATTTTACATGGAGGGCGTGGAGGTGATGCCTCATTAGCATCTCCCCAGCTTCAAGCAGCACCTTACATTTCACAGATGCAGTCCAGTCTCAGGGGGAATTTTTTTTAAATTACTTTATTGTTGTTCAATTACATTTATCGGGGGAATTTTGTTCTGTGGGCAACATCATTCAGTTACCAATGTGTAGCATTTCTGTCATGTCCAGTCTTTAAGACTGTCTATTAAACCAAAGTTAAACTTACCAATGAATTAAGCTTATCAGGAAAGTCACAAATTAATCCCTAAAAATAGATGAAAATTTCAACTTACAATCTTTACTAAAACCTAAGCAAGGATTATAACACTTGCCATATTCCTACTGAGTCAAGAACCTGACAGCACTTCCTGAGGCTATTACCCACTGGTATCCAGGGAGTCTCAGCCCAGCCAACAGAACAAGAAAGGAAGGAAGCATTGTAAAGATTAGGAAGCAAGAGACAAAACCATCATCAACTGTTGTCCATGAGGTTGACCATCCAGAAAATTCAAAAAGAATCCACTAAGAACTCAGAAAATTAGACTTAAGACCAAATTACTTATTTATTTATTTATTTTTAAGTATATTTTATTGATTATGCTATTACAGTTTTCCCAATTTTTCCCCCTTTATCCCCCCTCTGCCCTGTACCCCCCAGCCCTCCAGCATTCCCGCCCTTAGTTCATGTCCATGGATTGTCCATATAAGGTCTTTGAGTTCTCTGTTTCCTATACCACTTTTGACCTCTCCTCATCTAGTTTATGCCTACCAATTATGCTTCTTCTTCCCTGTACCTTCCTCCCCTATTCCTCCCTTCCCCCTTCCCACGGAAAACCTTCCATGTGATCTCCATTTCTCTGATTCTGTTCCTGTTCTAGTTGTTTGCTTAGTTTTTGTTTTTGTTTTTTGTTTTTTTTTAGGTTCAGTTGTCGATAGTTGTGAGTTTGTTGTCATTTTACTGTTCATAATTTTTGATTTTCTTCAATTTCTTAGATAAGTCCCTTTAACATTTCATATAATAAGGGCTTGGTGAAGATGAGCTCCTTTAAATTGACCTTATCTGGGAAGCACTGTATCTGCCCTTCCATTCTAAATGATAGCTTTGCTGGATAGAGTAATCTTGCATGTAGGTCCTTGCCTTTCATGACTTCAAATACTTCTTTCCAGCCCCTTTCTGCCTGTAAGGTCTCTTTTGAGAAATCAGCTGATAATCTTATGGGAACTCCTTTGTAGGTAACTTTCTCCTTTCCTCTTGTTGCTTTTAAGATTCTCTCCTTATCTTTAATCTTGGGTAACTTAATGATGTGCCTTGGTGTGTTCCTCTTTGGGTCCAACTTCTTTGGGACTCTCTGAGCTTCCTGGACTTCCTAGAAGTCTATTTTCTTCTCCAGACTGAGGAAGTTTTCCTTTCTTATGTTCAAATAAGTTTTCAATTTCTTGCTGTTGTTGTTCTCCTTCTGGCACCCCTGTAATTCAGATATTGGAACGTTTCAGGTTGTCCCAGAGGTTCGTAAGTCTCTCCTCATTTTTTTGGATTCTTGTTTCTTCATTCTGTTCTGGTTGGATGTTTATTTCTTCCTTTTACTCCAAATCATTGGTTTGAGTCCTGGTTTCCTTCCTGTCACTGTTAGTTCCCTGAATATTTTGCTTTATTTCATTTTTGGTATCTTTCATTTGTTCTTTCATTTTTCAACCAAGCTCAATCAGTTCTATGAGCATTTCGATTACCAGGACTTTAAATTGTCCATTGGATAGGTTGGCTATCTCCTCATTGCTTAGCTCTCTTTCTGAAGTTTTGCTCTGTTCTTTCATTTGGGCCATATTTCTTTGTCTCAGCACACCTGTTAAGTTGTAAAGGGGCAGGGCCTTAGGTATTCACCCAGGCAGGGCAACCCTCTTTGCTGTGCTGCAGCACTGCCTGTGGGGGAGGGATCAGAGAGGGGACAGTTGGCTCACCTGCTCCTCTCTAGCGCAGTTTCCAATGAATTCTCATGTGAGACTGGGAGTTTCTCCCACCCTGGGAACCGCCATACTCCACAGTCAGTTGTGAGCCTCAGTTTCCTGTTCAGTCAGCCCCGCCCGCCTGGTCTGCTGCCTCACAGCAGCCAGCCCTGGCCTGCACGGCTCGGCCGCCTCACCACAGTTTCTCTCCGTCTGCAGCCTTACTGGTCTTGTTGTTCTGGCTGACTATTTCTTTAATTCCTTGGTTGTCAGAGTTCCATGTAGTTTGATTTTCTGGCACTTCTGGTTGTTTATTGATTTTAGATTGGTTGTTATCCTCCTTTTGGTCGTGCAAGGAAGTGAAGGGTTTCTACCTACACCTCCATCTTGGCTAGAACTCTGAACGTTCTCTAACACAAAACAGTTTAAAAGACTTACTGGCAATAACCAATTTTGAAAGCATGAAAACAGATCCAGTGATTATGTGATGGTCACAGACATCTGAGCAGTGGTGGTTCTTACTGGCTGCAGGTCCGTCTCAGAGCTAGTCCTCCAAGGCTGTGTGAGCTTAGAGAACACTCGCCGAAGGGATGAGTGCCACTAGGCCCTGTCCCTCGCTGTCCCTGTGCTGTGCAGCCTGGGGTCTGCATGCCAGCTGTGGTGGCTCCCTCAGCAGCTCCCTGCGCCTCATACCCTCTTTCCCATACCTGCTCTCTCCAAACCAGGAGACCCAGGAGAGCCTCCTTGCTCCTTGGAAGGTGGGCTGAGAGAAAAAGGGAAGACCCACCCAGACACACTCAGGGCCCCATGGGCATAACAGGCTATTGTTGTGCCCATCTCCCCCCGCCTTAGGAATACTAAATGCCCTGGGGCAAAATCTGTGCTTCCAGATGGCAAAGCAAGTCTTTAGAGAGCAATGGCGTCAGCAGCAGAAGCAGGGACACCTGGCCCCAGATGGCTGTTGGTACTGCAAGGGAACTAAGCTGAGGATAGTGACTCAGGACTTGTCCACAGAAACTGACTACAAACAAGCAGAAGAGAATGAGGCTCTGTCTTCTATAACCTGCCAAAACTTCCCCTTCAGGAAACTCAGCACAGAATGAGGGAAGAACCTCCTGGGGAAAGGGGGTTTTAAGACACCTGTTCCAGCTGCTGTTGCTAGAAACAAACCACTGCAAATCTTAGCAACACAGAGGAATCCTCCTGTGTTCATGGTTCGGGGGCAGGGGGTCAGGCACCGAGGCAGGCATAAGGGGATTGGCTCAGCTCTGCTCTACCATGATGGGGCCTCAGCTGAAAGACACAGATTCTGGGTGGCTTACTGTTGCCTCAACTCACCATCTGGTGGCTGATGCTTGTTAGCGGCTGGGTAGGACCTCATCTGGGGCCTCTCCGTGGGGTGTTTCCACTACTGGCAGCCTGGGCTTCCTCACAATATGGCTGCAGATCCTCAGGCTTAGTATCCCAAGAGAACTAGGCAGAAGTTATACTACCTTTTCAGTTTTTTAAATTCTGGTAAAAACACATAACATAAAATTGACTATCTTAATTATTTTTAAGTGTACAGGTCAATAGTGTTAAGCGTATTCACATTGTTGTTAAACAGAGTTCCAAAAATTTGTACCTTGTAGATATGAAACACTATACCTATTGAACATCAGCTTGCCTTTTCCTGCACCCTCCGGCCTTCGGTGATCACCACTCTACTTTCTGTTTTAACAAATCTGACTTCTTTAGATACCAGTGGTTCACAAGGGTTCCAATTTCTGTACATCCTCACCCCTATGTACTTTCTGGGTTTTTTTTAGATAGTAGCCACCCTCGTGGGTATTTTGCTTTGCAGTTCTCTGGTGATTAGTGATGTTGAACATCTTTTCATGTGCTTATTGGCCATTCATATATTATGTTTGGAAAAATGTCTACTTAAGCCCTCTGCCCATTTTTCAATTGGGTTATTTTTTATTATTGATTTGTAGGAGTTCTTTATGCATTCTGATTTTAGTCCGTTATCAGATATATGATTTGTAACTATCTTCTCCTGTTCAGTAGGTTACCTTTTCATTCTATTGACTGTGTCCTTTGATTCACAAAAGTTTTTACGTTTTTTGTGATCCCATTTGTCTATTTTTGCTTTTGTTACCAGTGCTTCCTATGTCATATCCAAGAAATCATTGCAAGTCCAATGTCACAAAGCTTCTCCCTCATGTTTTCTTCTAGGGTTTTTATTGTTTTGGATCATACACTTAGGTCTCAATCCATTTTGAGTTAATTTTTGTATCTGGTGTAAGGTAAGGGTCCAGCTCTATTCTTTTCCATGTTGATATCCAATTTTCCCAACAATACTTGCTAAAGAAACTGTCTTTTCTCCACTGAGCAGTATTGGCATCCTTGCCAAAGATCATTTGACCATATACTCAAGGGTTTATTTCTGGGGCTGTATCAGCTTCTGTGGCAGCCTTAAAAGACACATTGGCCTTAATCCCAAGCCCACCCAGACTCAAGGGAGAAAATATAGATCCCACCTCTCGATGGGAGAAGGGTCAGAGTCATAATAAGGAAGCCATGTGGGATGGGAGAGATTGTGGCAGCCATTTTTGGAAATCACAAACTGCCATTACACCTTTCTCCTGTTACCTATCCCCAACCTGTCTTGTAAAAGGTTGTAGAAGGTAATACAAATACATACTCCCAAATGGCTAACATGAAAAACAGTTAATGGCAAGTGCTGACGAGGATCTGGAGCAACTGGAAAATCTCATGCTGTTCATGTAAGTCTAGAATAACTAGCTTAGAAAAGTGGCAGTATCTATTAATGCTGAACACATGCACACTTGTGGCCCAATGACTGTATTCCCAGGCCTCCAAGGGGCACCAAAATCATATATAAGATTGTTAGTAGTAGCACTACTTGCAATAGCCCAAACTTTGAAACTTCCTAAACGTTCATCCATTGGAGAGGGATAAATAGAGGGATAGTCACATAATAGGGCACTTTATATCAATGACAATGAATGAATTGCAAGTACTCACCTGATATGGGTTAATCTCACATACATAATGTTGAGCAAAAGCAGTCTGAAAAAAAGTAACTGCTCCAGCATTCATTTATTTAAAATTCAAAAGCAGACAAAACTCATCTAAGGTGGTGTTAGAAGTCAAGAACGTGGCTGCCCTGGAGGAGAGTGGGGACTGGAAGGGGACACAAGGGTGGCTCCTAAGATGCTCATCACACTCTGTTTCTTGATCTGGGCATTGTGGGTCTATTTGCTGTGTGCAAATTTACCAAGCTGTACCTTTCATGTCTTATGAACCTGTCTGCATGTGTGTGATATTTCAAAGTGAAAAATAGAAATATTGTGGGAGGGCCTGGGTGCTCCACAAAGGGACGGTGTCAGGTGTGAGGATCAAAAGATGTCATTTGTTCACTTAATGTTAATCAAGCACCACTGTGTGTACAGTCTGTGCCACATACAATGAAACAAAACAGAATTTATGGGCTGGATGTGAATAACCATCAGAGAGAGAAAGTAGGAGTTAGAAGTACATGTGGGCTGCCAGAGTTTGCAGAGGAAGCTTGCTATGAACTATAAAATAACACACCACGTATTGAAACTGATTTACTTACTGCTTAGTTAAGTGTATTGGTGTCCACCATCATCCCTTCATCCCTAGATCCATCTGGTTCTTCAGGAGCAGATAGGTGAATTGGATGGAGATTTCCACACTCACATCTTTGATGGGTGTATTAATCTCGGGAATTCCTCCTGGGAAGCAGGATTGCTTTGGATTACTGTCTTGGTGAGGCACCCTCCACCTAACCCTTCGTATCGCAGTGGCTCTTACTGCACAGAACAGAGAAACAATCTGATTTTGACCCATATCTCAGTATGTCTATGCAATTATATAACCAAGAGGAAAAAAGGGGGTTCTACTGTGAGATGGACTTTGGCCAGACGTGGCTTCCCTCGGCCATCACTCCACCCAGAGGACTTCCCAGGTTTCCAGGGCCCTAGTTTCAGTGTCAACCAGAACTTGACTCCAACAGCGACAAACCTGGGCAGGTCCTGTGGCCCTGTGCTGTTACCCTCGTAAATAGCTGAGGTGTTCTTCAGGCATTCTTGCAGACCCTTCCTCAGGATACCTGGCCTTCCTTCCTTTTCACAGGCTGAGACTTAGATCCAGAAACCAGTGAGGGACTGTCACTCCTACTGTGGCAGCTGACTTCAGCTGTATGTCCACCAGTTCTTTATTTTTATGCATTCATCTTTTTAATTGTACAAGGCAAGTAACACCTGTGTGGCTTCCCCCACTCTTGGTCCTCGGTGCACCCGGCCCTATCGGCCGCCATCACTCATCCTGTTGTCATCACAGGCAGAGGTGCCCTGCTTGCCACTCCTGCCTGGCCACTGACAGCAGTGATGACACCTGCTGGCCTCTGACCCATGACCCCCTTCGACACCAGGGAGTCCAGTTTCATGGCTGCACCTCACACTGTCTACCCTGCCTCACGGAGGACAGCCACCACGAGGCTCAGAGCTGCCGGTGCCCCAGCCTTCTGTGCTAGTGTCGGGAAGGGTTCTCTGGGGCAGGGTCTCTGGTCCCAGCTAATAGATCCCTTTTCATGTACCCACTACCGAGAGCTCTCAGACCCTTTCCAAGGTAGTTCTGGGCTCTCTGCTTAACTCACTGTAGGCCCATCACCAGGGGCCTCCCAGGTGGGTATGAGAACCAGCTTTAAGGGACTTCCTTACAACAAGAATCTTACACCACAGGTGAGTGTCTCTGTGCCACTATATCCCTCCTATCCAGTTTCTGTTTCCACCTCATCCCAGCTCAGCACCCTCAGGACCTATTCCCACCTTCATTCTCCAAGTACCTGTTGATTGGTAACCCTGTGCTGGTCAGCATTCCCTTGGAGTTTTATCTGGTAACCAATCTCTTAGTGGTATATTTGGGAATTGGAATGGCTTGTTTTTTAATTCCAGGGGGAAAAAATGCTCTGCCTGAATGTAATGTGTAATCTTGGTCGTATGTGTGGGTTTGTATTTAGATTACAAACTCACCTGGTAGGCAGCATTTACGGTTCTGTTTTGTACAATGCATGAAGGAGTGACAAGACAACCTCCAAAGCCCTCCCCCCTCGGGCACTGTTGGTGGGAATGCAGACTGGTGCAGCCACTGTGGAGAACAGTATGGAGTGTCCTCAAACAATTAAAAATAAAACTATCTTATGACCCAACAATTCCACTTCCGGGAATATATCCAAATAAACCCGAAACAACAATTTGAAAGAATATGTGCACCCCTGTGCTCATTGCAGCATTTTTCACAATAGCCAAGATTTGGAAGCAGCCTGAATGTCTATCGGTAGATGAGTAGATAACAAAGCTGTGACATATTTTTTTACTCGGCCATAAAAAAAGAAGGAAATCTTACCCTTTGCAACAGCATGAACGGACCTGGAGAACATTATGCTAAGTGAACAAAGCCAGTCAGAGAAAGACATGTACCATATGATGTCACTTGTATGTGAAATCTGAGAACAAAATAAACCAGCAAATAAAAGAGAAACAGACTCATAGACAGAAAACAGACTAACAGCTGTCAGAGGGAAGGAGGGTTGGGGAAGCCGGGTGAAATATGTGAAGGAATTAAGCAAAAAAAATAATTCTAAACTCGTAGACACAGACAAGAGCACAGCGATGACCAGAGGGATAGGTGTGGGGAGGAGGTAGGAAAGGGAGATGAATGGTGACAGAAGGAGCCTGAACACAGGATACAGTGCACAGATGCTGTTACAGAGTTGCAACCTTGAAACCTACATAATTTTATTAACTGATGTCACTGCAATAAATAAATAAAGAAAGAAAGAAAGAAAGAAATAATTCTTCTCAGGGCTTCAGGAATTCGCTGAGCCCGCCATGGAAGGCCTGTGTGCTGCTGCTTGCAGAGGGGTGTTACCTGGGTGCCTATTACAGTGAGGTCCACAGGAGTTGTAGCCAGGCAGAGGGGGGAGTCACTCTCCTCTCCGTGGTTTTTTAAAGGCAGCACTGTGTTGCCCACGGGTTGTTGAGACTTTGATAAAGCAATAGCAGAGGAGGAGTGTGAAAGCAAGCACTGGTCTGTTCAATACTCACTCACTGGGGACACCAGTCCTCGGGCTGGGAGGCAGCAGGGCTGGACCTGTCAAAGGGCGTGCCTTGCCCACCTACTTGTCTGCCACCCCTGTGGCTCGGAGCCTATGCCCAGGTGGGTAAGCCAGTAATGATGGGTGGAGAGCTGTGAGCCATAGGATGGCTCGGACATGTCGGTGTGCAGACAGGCAGGTAGGTATAACATCTGATGCCTTCTCCCTTTGGCAGAAAGTGGTGCTAGGGAAGCAATAATAAACAATTTTCCTTTGTTTAAAATTTAAAAGGCTGAAATGAGATTTCAGGACAGCTTAAAAACTAGGAATCCCAGAGGAAATGAAAATGGCCTCATTTCAATAAAAACAGTTCCCAAAATCCTATGAGGCTTTGTAGGGTGTCTGGTCCCACAAACAACCCTTACTATTATAACCTTTTGTAGGAATTTGCTGTTTTTTTCTCTTTGGTTTACATTTTTCCCCCCACACATCCTTTTATTGAAACCCATGTTGTAAGTGGTTAATATTACCTTAAAGGAAAAGCCATTCAGGGCAAATTGCTAAGAGGATTTAAAAAAGCAAATTATGAAACAATAGGATCCCAAATTTGTTTTAAAAATATGCATATACATTTAATGTAGAAGATAGACAATGAAATGTTAAGAATGGATATCTCTAAGTATTTGCAAACAAGTTTTTATTTTCTTTTATGTGCTTTTTTGCACTTTTCTACACTGAACTGGCAGCTCCTGCACCTTCCCTCTGCCCCATCCCACCTGGTTCTCCGGACAGATGCACACAGGCCCTGTCCAGCCCCCAGCACTCTTGTTCAGCCCCCATGGACCACAGCCAGCAAGACTGCTGGACAGACCAGATGGTCAGGTGAAAGGACCTGGTGTGGCCTGGGGCAAGTTCCACAAACAGCTGCTTGTGGAACTGTACAGTTTTTTTCACACATCGTTGCTGCAGCGATGGGAAGAAAAGGCAAATGTAAATGATGTGTTAGTTTACAGGGTATATTTTTGATCTTCAATGAATTGATTCAGATGTTTTACGCAAGGACAGGCTTACCCAGTATTATCATGCCATGCTTTCAAACTCTGCTTAAGTTCAGCTGGCATGTTCAGGCCAACAGTCAGTGACCCCATCATCCATGGGCAAGGGGGCTCCAGCCGCAGCCTGCAATTTCCCTGTATCCTCCCTCCCTCCCTCCCCACTTTCTTGGGCAGAATAAATTTGATGGTTATTCTGTGACCACCATCTGCCCATGGCGGTACTGTTTTGTCATTTATGCATTGTTCTTGTTAAAAAGTGACTCATACTCAAAAAAAATTCCTCCATTAAATATATATTTTTAGTTAAGAGATTCTAAAATAATATTATTTTATGTTAAAATTACATAAGGAAAAGTTGTGTAAGGAAATTGTCTTTAAGGATGTATTTGAGGGCAGGTAACAGAATGGCCTCTCCTCCCCACCCAATAAGAAGCCTGGAGGTTGGCCTGCACAACTGTATGCAATACTGTCAGAGACCCCAGCTCTTTCTCTACTTGCATCCTGCTGTTTTTGCCTGTGGAGGCTCGTGATCCCGATGTGGGTCCCCATCTCCAGGCAAACCAGCAACAACCTGCCAGAGGTGCAGCACCCCCGCGCACTCAGTACCTACTTCAGAGCTGCTGCTTTCAAGCCCTCTCCTCGCTACCAGCCCTGAGGATTTCTAAAGCAGGAAAAACAGTGACAATGTGCATTTTTTGTGAATTTAAAACCAATTAAAGTGCTAGGGAGGTAGCATAAATAAGCTGGAAGTGCACTCATCAGGGAAAGACAGCTGTCCTCTTTGGTGTCTGATTTCTTCCTGATGTCAATATCACATACTTCTTCCTATTTCTATGGCTGGTTCTCCCACCAGCTAGTGCGTGACCTTAAGCAAGTCATTCAACTTCCCTGGGCTCCTGCTTCTCATCTGCCATGAGGAGGTATAGGAGAAAAGCTACCATAGACAGTCGGTCAGAGCACAGGGAGTCTCCCGCATTGGTCAGGAGGGCGGCACAGGGCGGTTCTTAACACTCAGCATGCAAAAAGCTAGAAAGATGAATGGATAGAATCTGAACACCCAAAAGCTAGAAAGATGAGTGGGCAGCCTTGGACCTTCTCGTGCCTAGTCCAGGAATGGCAGGACCAGCAAGAAGATCACCATCACTGACTGTGGACAACTCTAATAAATTTGACTTGTGTTTTATCTTAACCACCAGACCATTCCTTCTGTAGCTCGGGAGAGCACCCCTTCACCCCCATCTACTTGGAATGTTCTGTAATCTTTGTGTTCTCGATGCAGTTCATTGGGTTCCATGTTTTCCTTACCCCTTCCAAGTGTAGCTGGTTTGCAGAGTTAAGGTTATGGTTTTGAAATAAAAACTAAACAACAATTGTCAGAGAAAGAAAGAAAGAGAGAGAGAGAGGGAGGGAGGGAGGAGGGGAGGGAGGAAGGAAGGAAGGAAGAAAAGAAAGAAAGAAAGAAAGAGAGAGAGAGAGAGAGAGAGAGAGAGAAAGGAAGGAAGGAAGGAAGGAAGGAAGGAAGGAAGGAAGGAAGGAAGGAAGGAAGGAAGGAAGGAAAGAAAGGGAGGGAGGGAGGGAGGAAGGAAGAAAGGAAGAACTGGAAGCTAGAGCAGGGAAAGGGAGATGGTCTTTGAGATGGAAGTCCATCATTCTCCCAGGTTGTGTGGTACCTGAATAAAACCTCTTTCCTTTTGCACCAGCACCTGCTTCACAAGTTTGGCTTTTGTTGCTGCAGGCAGACAAACCTCAATTTTGTTTGGTTACAGTTCTTGCGACTCTGGTGGGATGGCGTGGGCCTCAGTAAGTCCCAGATGGGTCTAGGCTGGGTTCCCAACTGCCTGTGGCAGGCTGACCCCAGAGCAGGACTGTGGGGACTTACCAGCAGCTTCTGGGAGCTTTTCTTAATACCCTTCCTAACACCCCTGTGCTCTATCTCAATGCATTAACCACCTGAAATGCCTGGTGGTGAAAGAAAAGAGGTCTGAGGAGTAGATGGACTCCAAGACTGGGTAAGTCAAACTGGAGTGCACCCTGGGGGTCCTCTATCCCTGCCACTCAGGCTATGTGCCATTTGGGTTAGGTTAGGGTCACTATGGTATTGGTTGGCAGGAGATAACGATAGGGGACTCAAGAGTTGGGACATTTTAGTAAATAGTTAGTAAGCCTAGTAGGTAGTGCATATGTTAAAGCTATTGTTTCAGGAACTGCAGGTGTGGCCCACCACTCCAGGGAAAGACAGCTGACCTCTTGGGGAACAGCTGGAGACAATTCCAGGGAGAGACAGACACCTGCGCACCAGCCCGGAGACAGCTAACTGCCTGGGATGAGAATACTGCAGTTTTTAATCTAATTTTCCCTGAATTTCAAAATCCTTCACTGCACCTTGTTCTCTGTTATTAAAAGGCTGGCTTGGAAGGAATGGAAGATGATCCATTAGGGTATGAACCCGCCATCTTCTCAGATCACAGGCCATCTGAATAAAGTGCCCATAAAGATTCCATCCCTATCTCTCCTTATTGGGTTCAGTCTGTGACGGGCAGTACAAATTCCAGCTCTTCTGGTTTCAATAAGTCACTAAGACTTGCTTGTGAGCTCTCATGTGGAATAATGGAGTTATGGATCCAAGTTTTGTTTATGTTCCCTCTTTGCCTGGGGTTTTGTTATGGTTATGGTTTGGGGTTTGTACTTTCATGCCATCAGCAGTTGTTCTTTTTCGACTCCTGAAGGGAACCCATTGGGCCAAATTTTAGCAGGTTAGTCCATGCACAGCTACGATCTAATGACTAAGAAGGAATTGATCTTCTGCTGTAACAATACTTGTCCTATGTATACTTGAGTATATGGAGAAAAATGTCCTGTAAATAGTTCCCTAAATTACCACACCATCATATAATTGGAGTTGTTTTGCCAAAATTCAGGGAAATGGGATGGAACCCTTTATGTCCAGACATTTATGACTTTACACAGTACAGATTTGGCAAAGAAGGGGGCTAAATTAATGATGCAGAGAAGGAAATTGACTTCAAAATCTCTCCCTGATAGTAAGACACAGGAAGAAAAGAAAATGAGTCTCTTTTATGCCCTGAACCCTGGGGATGCCAGATTGCAGCAGCAAGATTTCCCCCCTGCCGTTAGATATCTGTGAAATAGGGTCCAGAGGGGTGACAGATCCCCTGTGTGAGGAGAAATGCTCTCCCACTCAAAGGCCTGGCAGGGCACCCATTTTGGCCAAGGAGCATCCCATTCCGGAGCAGGACAATTCCATTTGTGGCAATAACACCCTATAGGTGGAATAAGGCCAGCCCGCTGGCTACTATTGGGCCCATACTCCATTATCCACTTCAGACTTGCTGAATTGGAAAAATTCCAGCTCCTCATATTGAGATGATCCTCAGAGAATGGCAGATCTTATCGCCTCAACTTTGGCCACTCATCATCCAAACTGGGCAGATGTACAGGCTCTCCTTAACATCCGGCTAATGGCAGATGGAAGGTGGCTAGTTTTAAATAAAGCTAATGAAGAGGCTCATTGCCTCCATCAATAGAATCCCAATGTGACCCCCAACCAAGTCAGGGCAATTGCCTTGATAGAGCCCAACTGGGACCCAAACAGCAGGGACCTAGCCTTCCTAGGCCATTACAAAAGTACATATTGGAAGGGCTTAAGAAAAGAGTGACTAAACATAGGATTGCCTGAATATGATACAGGCCATTCAACAGAAACCAAACAAAGACCCTTATGAGTTTTTGGAGAGGATCTATCAGGCCTATCAAAAGCACATTAATGCTGACCCACAGGCACCAGAAAATATCCAGATGGTGAACACAACCTTTTTTGTGCTCTGGATTTCAGAAGGAAACTCCAGTGTATAGACAGGGCTTCAGGAATGAATCTCTCTCCCAGCAGATGGACATAGTCTTTAAAGTTTACCATGCCCAAGAGACAAAGAAATTAAAACAGGCCACGGTTTTCTTAGAAACAATGTGGGGAAACCAGAAGGAGAGACAGGGCCTGAAAGGAAAAGGGAAAGACCCACTAGGTGCCAATCAATGTGCCTTCAGAAGAGAGGAGGGCCATTGGAAAAAGGATTACCCAGAATTCAAAAAGAAAAATAAAAAGGAAGGCCCTGACTGGTGTGGCTTAGTTGGTTGGGCATCATCCTGCAAAGCGAAAGGTCCTGGTCAGGGCACATGCCTGGGTTGCAGGTTTGGTCTTCTGGTCAGGGCACATAGGAGAAACAACCGATCGATGTTTCTCTCCCTCTCTTTTTCCCTTCCTCCCCCCTTCTCTAAAAATAAACAAAATCTTAAAAAGAAGAAAGAAAAAATAAAAAGGATAGAAACCATCGCCAAGAAATGTTAGAAGGGAATGATGAATCTAATGACAAATGAGGAGGCCCAGGGGCTACCCTATACATCTCATAGATATGGGAGCTACACGCTCAGTGAGAAATACAAAACTAACCAAGAAAAGTTCAGCTGCAGTGATGGTTACTGGAGTGACTGGACAATTACAGAAATAGGCCTTCCTTCAACCTCTAGAATGCCAGCTTCGGGATCAAAAACATAACCTTTTGAATGGACAAGAGACTGACATCTTGAAGGGAAAACTACTTCCAGCTCCCACACTAGGATTGCCCAGTTTACAGAAACCTTTCAAATTACACATTCATGAAAGACAGGAATTGGCCTTGGGCTACTAACACAGACCCTGGGCGATACCCCTCAACCCATAGCCTGTCTGTCAAAGAAACTAGGTCACACAACGAAAGGGTGGCTGCGTGCCTCCTGTCAGTGGCAGCTACCTGTGACACCTTAGAGGAAGCAGGAAGTTCACTCTGGAGCAGCCTGCTACAGTACTGGTATCACACCAGGCCCTAACCCTATTGGAACAGAAAGGAGAGTGAGAGGGTACATGGGAAAACATCAGACTGTTTTATTAGGTAAACCAAATGTTAGTTTATAAACCACCACTACCTTAAATCTGGCTACCCTACTGCTGGATTCAGAGGGAAGCTCAGACCTCCTGCCTGATTGCTTAGAAATCACTTGGCAGTGTTTGTTCCAGCAGGCTGTATCTATTGGGCCAGCCACTAACAGAACCTGACAGGAAATTATGTACAGATGGAAACAGCTTCATGCAGAACCAGGTACACAGTCGTCACCATGGACAAGGTGATAGATGCCCAGACCCTTGCCATAGGAACCTCGGCTGACAAGGCTGAACCAACAGCCCTCACCAGAGCCTTAGAATTGTCCTAGGGGAAGAATGTTAAATCTATACTGACTCTAAATATGCCTTCATGCTAGCCCATGCCCATGAGGCAATATGGAAATAAAGAGGGCTCTTAACTTTGGGTAATAAGGATATCAAGCATGCAAAAGAGATTTTAAAATTGCTAGAGGCAGGGAATCAACTGAGCCAGGTTGCCATAATGCACTGCCCAGGGCACCATAGGGAGCATTCACAAACTAGCCAGGGAAACCAAACTGCTGATAAAGCAGCAACACAAGCCATGTGAGGCTGCCACATCTTGAGTTTTAAAATTCCTCTTTCAAGGACTTCCAGCCAAGATGGAGGCATAGGTAGACACCCCGTGCCTCCTCAAATAACCAAAAGAAGGACAACAACAATTTAAAAACAAAAAACAACCAGAACCGACAGAAAATCAAACTGTATGGAAGTCCGACAACCAAGGAGATAAAGAAGAAATTTTCATCCAGACCAGTAGGAGGGGCGGAGATGGGCAGCTGGGTGGAGAGGACTCGCAGCAAGGCTACAGCTGGCAGACCCAGAGAGGTGGTGGATTGTGGAGCAGGGTGGGCAAAACTGCAGCTGACTGGCAAGGCAGCAGCTGGTGGACCAGGTAACAGACCGCACAACCTGGAGTTCCAGCATGGGGAAATAAAGCCTCAAACCACTGATTGAAAACACCTGTGGGGGTAGCAGGAGAAACTCCCAGCCCCCCTGGAGAGCTTGTTGGAGAGACTCACAGGGGCCTAGAACATACACAAACCCACCCACTTGGGAATCAGCACCAGAAGGGCCCAATTTGATTGTGGGTAGCGGAGGGAGTGGCTGAAAAATGGCAGAGAATAGAGCAAGCACCATTGCTCCTTCTTGGACCCCTCCCTCACATATAGCATCACAGTGCAGTGACCAGTGTTACCCCACCCAGGTGAACACCTAAGGCTCCGCCCCTTTTCCATAACAGGTGCGCCAAGACCAAAAAAAAAAAAAATGGCCCAAATGAAAGAACAGATCAAAGCTCCAGAAAAAATACAACTAAGCAACGAAGAGACAGCCAGCCTACCAGATGCACAGTTCAACACACTGGTAATAAGGATGCTCACAGAATTGGTTGAATTTGGCCACAAATTAGATGAAAAAATGAAGGCTATGCTAAGAGAAACAAAGGAAAATGTACAGGGAACCAATAGTGATGCGAAGGAAACTGGGACTCAAATCAATGGTGTGGACCAGAAGGAAGAAAGAAACATCCAACCAGAACAGAATGAAGAAACAAGAATTCAAAAAAATGAGGAGAGGCTCAGGAACCTCCAGGACACCTTTAAACATTCCAACATCCTAATCATAGGGGTACCAGAAGGAGAAGAGGAAGAGCAAGAAATTGAAACTTATTTGAACAAACAATGAAGGAAAACTTCCCTAATCTGGCAAAGGAAATAGACTTCCAGGAAGTCCATGAAGCTCAGAGAGTCCCAAAGAAGCTGGACCCAAGGAGGAACACACCAAGGCACATCATAATTACATTAGCCAAGATTAAGGAGAAGGAGAGAATCTTAGAAGCAGCAAGAGAAAAGGACACAGTTACCTACAAAGGAGTTCCCAGAAGACTGTCAGCTGATTTCTCAAAAGAGACCTTACAGGCAAGAAGGAGCTGGAAAGAAGTATTTGAAGTCATGAAAGGCAAGGACCTACATCCAAGATTACTCTATCCAGCAAAGCTATCATTTAGAATGGAGGGGCAGATAAAGTGCTTCCCAGATAAGGTCAAGTTAAAGGAGTTCATCATCACCAAGCCATTATTATATGAAATGTTAAAGGGACTTATCTAAGAAAAAGAAGATAAAAAATAGGAACAGTAAAAATGACAGCAAACTCACAGTTATTAACAACCACACCAAAAACAAAAACAAAAGCAAACTAAGCAAACAACTAGAACAGGAACAGAATCACGGAAATGGGGATCACATGGAGGGTTATCAACAGGGGAGTGGGAGGGGGAGAGAGGGGGGAAAGGTACAGAGAATAAATAGAATAAATGGTAGGTGGAAAATAGACAGGGGGAGGGTAAGAATAGTGTAGGAAATGTAGAAGCCAAAGAACTCATATGTATGACCCATGGACATGAACTCTAGGAGGGGAATGTGGGAGGGAAGGGGTGGGCAGGATGGAGTGGAGTGAAGGGGGGGAAATGGGACACCTGTAATAGCATAATCAATAAACTATATTAAAATAAAATAAATAAAATTCCTCTTTCAGAAGAGGACAGTGCCTCTCAAAGCTAAGTGACAATGTTACCTTTTATTTTATTTGGCACTTCCCAGACAGTGAATTCCTTGGCAAATTTATTCTGCTGTCAGGTGGGCCACCCAAAGCCCTGTTCAGGGTTAGTTCATGGGGATCCTTTAGTCTCTCCAGTTTTCTGATTCACTACAATCCCCTTCCACCACTAGGCATTCCCCCCCTAAACACTTGCCTGTTTGTCTGCAAAATAGGTCTCACTGTGCAACACCATCTGCTGAAAGGTGAAGCAGTCCACCAGCTCTGCTTGTGCAGCAGCACCATCCCCTAGACACCGTGTACATCATCCTCTGAAGACAGCAATCCTTCTCCCTCGCAAAAGTCTTCCCTCCATTCCCAGCCCCACTCTTTAGTATGTAGTAAGAATCTCTGGACCAGGGGATACGTAAGACTACATCCTTTTACAGCAGGAAGAAACTACGGAAGATGAGGCCTTCATCCACTTACCCTAACATTACAAAGGCCCAGAGTTTTGAAGGGGAGAGTTGTTACCATAGTCAGCCAGAGCACCAGGGAGTCTCCCGCGTTGGCCAAAATGGCAGCAGGGGGAGGTTCTTACACTGAGTGCAACGAAAGCTAGAAATATGAATGGATAGAGCCTGAGAGAGCATGCCAGAAGTTAGAAATAGTAATGGATATGGCCCCAGCCCTCCGAAAGCTAGAAAGACGAATGGATGGGGCCTAAGCGCTCCAAAAACTAGAAATATGAATGGATAGGGTCTGAGTGCCACCAAACTTAGAAAGATGGATGGACAGGGCCCGAACACATCAAAAGGTAGAAACATAATTGGATCAGGAAAAAGCCCTCCTCTCCCTACCCATATAAGAACCCCAGGCTCATCAGGGAGATCGAGATGGCCTTTGAGATGGGAGTCTGCCATTCTCCCAGGTTGCATGGCACCTGAATGAAACTTCTTTCCTTTTGCACCAGCACCTGCCTCATGAGTTTGGCTTTCGGTGCAGCTGAACGTGCACTTTGTTCAGTTGCACCAGGACCCCCTCCGGTTCTGAAATGACAAGTCTATTCTCCTGTGGTTTGGCCTGGAGCTCCCCCTTTCCTCACCTCTGTCTAGCGCATCCTGGGAAGTTCAAGGCACAAAGCTGGTGCCCAAATCATGGTGTGTGGACAAACCAGAGAATTTCCTGACAGCTCTTAGGATCACATAGTTCATTTATGCCTAAGAACTGGCAGGAAACCTTATAGTCCACAGAGCCACATTTTCAAAGACATGTTGTATGGAGAAGATGAAGGACCATGGGACAGATACTGCTGTTCCTCTTAATGCTTCTCCCAATTTTCAGCTTGGTGTTTGTTGACTTCTACAGTTTTGGATATTCAGAATGTCTGTGGTTATGTTACTGGATGGGGTCCAGGCCCAGAGCAGGACTGCCTTGGGCCAGCCAGTAGTGTGTGGGTTCTTGACTTTGTGCAAGAAAGATTTCACATTACGAGTTTAGTTGATTTTGAGAGTATGTTTATTAAATTTGGGACAGTGAAATAGAGGAAGGGCTTGAGGTAGAAGAAGCCACAGGAGAGAGAAAGCCAGAGGAAAAGGGGGTCTTGGAGACAAGTTCAGGGGGTTAGCCTGGATAAGTTGCTGCTGCCCACTGCTCCCTTGGTTGCAAGACCCTTAGAGCATAGGAGAAAAAGAGCAGAGATATAAGGTGTTGGTGTGCTCTAGCGAGAGTGTGCCATGGATTCTTTGTCTTGAGGGTTTTTATCTTTCTTTGGTTGGTGGGAATTCTAGGGGACGTCTCAGGGGAGGGTCTTAACAAAATATTCATTAGCTTTCCAGGTGTGTCCTTCAATATGTTGTTTCATCAAAATGTGCGTATAGAGAGGGGTCAGGGGTTATTTTCTGGTTAGTTTTATTTTCAAAGAATGTCACTGAAGAGAGACTGGGACCAAGGCTGATCTGCCCCAGGGCAGTCTGGGAGGTGTAAACCATCTGCTCCTAAGTGTCCTTGGTTAGGGAAGATAAAACCTTGTGATCATTGGCTGGCTATAAATGGCTCACATTATTTGGCCTTGTTTAGTTATTTTGTCCCAGTTTCTGTTAATCGGCTTGTCAAGGAATCCTCCTGGTTTCTCACTGTGCTGCCTCAGTTACAGGCTATCTCCTCCCAAGAGGCCTGAAAACCCAGCCACGGGATAGAACACAGTGTTCACACACAGCACATATCCTGCCCTCTGCAGCATTCCAGCTGCATAATCATTTTTTAAAGACTTTATTTATTTTCGAGAGAGGGGAAGGGAGGGAGAAAGAGGGGGAGAGAAACATTGGTCAGAGAGAGAGAAAACCCTCAACCCAGGTATGAGCCCCAATCAGGAATCGAATCAGTGACCTTTTGGTTTGTGGGACTATGCACAACCCACTGAACCACACCAATCAAGGCAGTTGCATAATCATTTTAAACTACATTTTGCAACTGGAGCTAGTAGTCAAGAGTCAAAAGATTTCTAATAAATCCAATAAGGGAAACAAAGTAATTTCTGGAAAAGGGAGGAACTGAAGAGTGAGGAAACTAAAAAAGCCATCATGAGAAAAGGGTTTTTCAGAAAAATAGGATTTTAAAAAAATGGATTAGCAGAAGGTGTTAAGGTTGAGGCCATTAGGGAGCAGCTCATAGAGAAAAAAAAAACTTGGCTAACAGATAATTTGAATGAAATGTCTTAGTAAAGAGATCAGAAAGAATATGGTATCAGAACAATAATGAACCATTTTAGACAAAAACTAGTTCCTGAAATGTATTGCCTCTCCATTTACAAAAGCTGGTGGAGATCTGGCAAAAAAGACTAAGAACAAGGAATAAAGATTACAGGGAAGTACTTAAGGAGAAAATGTTGAGTCAGGAAAAGATGGAGGCAAATGTGTACACTGAAATTCTGCAAATGAGCGCTTCCGAGAAATGAAACTACTAAAAGAAGCGAGTCGCAAAACTGGGCATAATGGACTATCTTAGAGTAAGAAGAGTATAGTTGAAAGGAATAAAAAGAAAAATCAAAAGAAGTTCAGAGAGAGAGAGAGAAGAAAAGTGATCCATAGGGGCATCTGAAGAAAAGGCTTTTGTCTTGAGGTTGAGCAATGAATCGTGGCTTGAGGGAGCCTGTTCCTGGCGTATGTGGCACTCCGTGTGGCATGAACAATGATTGCTGCATATATATATATATTAGCTCACAAAAGTCAGAGAAGCATGTAGCTTTTCATCCTGCGTGAGGCTCCAGGTAATGAAAGAAAAAGATGAATCACAGGTAAGAATATAGCTTTGATGAAAAAGCCCCCAGTCATTCAATGACATGATCGGTTTAATGATCCCCACGCTGCTTGTCTAACAGACCAGCGGCTATTTTTGGAGTCCACATAGCAGAAATGTGTCACAAACATATTCTTGGGTATTTGTGGTGTAGGTCCACTCAAAGTATCTGAAAGTTCAGTTCTTAGATGTAGTCTGGTTTTTGTATTTGTTTTTGTATAACAGTTTGTTTCATAAGGAATAATTATGAGGGGTTTTTTGAGAAATATTTTAAAAAGCAGGGGCAGTAGTTGCTACAGTTTAAATAGTGCTTGCCACGTGGTAGGCATTGTTTGAGGCTGCACATTAACTCCTGCAACCCTTATAGCAGCTCTGTTAGGTGGGTACTATTGACACCACTTTGCAGATGAGGAAACTGAGACACAGGACAGTTAAATGACTTGTCCAAGGTTACACAGCCAGAAAGGAGCAGAGCTTGGATTATAATGTATCAAACTCCCATGTACCTCACCCACATTTGGCAATTGTTCATATTTTTCCTATTTGCTTCAAGTTCACTTATATTATATAAAAATCTATATATTTAAAATATGGTGCTGCAGAGAAAGTCACAGTGCCTGTTGTACTCCCATCCCTGTCCCATGACTCTGAGTGTTTTGCATCTGTCTCAGCTTGTTGACAGTGATACCATCACCAGGATGCTTGGGACACCCGCTGGGGCCCACACCTCTCGTGGCGATCTCCACAGACCCAGTGTAGCTGGCCTGGCTCTTGTGGTTCTGGAACCCAAGAGTCCTTATGACATTAATTAAATTTAGTTTTAAATCCTAGCTCTAGAGGTCATATCTCTCTATACATATCCCCCTCATAGCTTTATTCTTTCCCTGATAATCAGCGACCCCCGAGGCAGCAGAAGACAATAGCTGGCAGGCTAAAGATAACATCTTGACCTTAGTTATGTTTCAACACCTGAGCGCTCTTGACTGACCCCCTGGCTACTTTCCCTTCAGACCAGACAGAATAACACAGGGCAGACCTCAGAGCTTAAGAAATTATCAAGTACCCTTCCCTCACATCTGACCAATCAGCTCCCAGCACGATGCCAGAATCCCCATACCCACACCGTCTTGTGGTTTTGCCCTATACAATCTGTAACCTACACAGCCGCAAGGAGTCCGGTCTTCACAGCATTGGCTCCCCACACTCGGGATTGGCCAATTCTCCAATAAGCCTTATTTCTACACTGCAAAGTCCTGTGTATGCGCTTCTCTTGAGCCAGTGTGCCAGGCAGACAGACTCAAGTATTGGGGTCCTGGTGACATTAGTTGCAAGACACACCATAGCAATAACCATCAGGGAACTTTGCAAAAACAAGGTTTACTACAAGTCCTGGGGGTACACAGCATTTCCAGGGTCACAGGGAGACAGAGAAAGAGAGGAGAGAGAGAGAGAGAGAGAAGACTTGGGATCTGTCTTTATTGGGGTGGAAAGTGTGGTGTCTAGATTTTCAGGGGTTCGCTCTTTTTTGTTGAATTTAAAACATAAGAGCAGGAATTAAAGCACAGGAAGGGAAAGCAAGTGGTCAAACTGTCAATCAATCTAGGTTACCCAGGGCTTTCTAAAAGGGAGACCTCAGGGAGCTCTCTATCTAGTTGTGTAGCCCGAAGTCTGTTTATTCGAGATGCTGTCCTTGAAATGGATGCCACAGCAGTGACAAGCGCACCGTCAGGCACTAACACCTGAGTGAGGCATACCCTTCAGTTCCTTTTTTTTTTTTAATTTTTATTGTTATTCAATTACTGTTGTATGCCTTTTCTCCCCATCCATCCTTTTTTTTTTTTTTTAGCCATTAGTACTTTATTTTAATTACAATTAAGTTTCGAGGAAGAACAGACTAGAATAGTGTTTAATATCAGGTTCTGAAAAATCACATTTATATAAAGGAAATAAAGCAGGCCAGAAGTCCCAAAAAGGTGCAGCTTGTATTACTGCACTCGAATAAAATACGCTGTCCGGGGTACCCTACTACTTAGGCCACAGAAGGCTAGTAGGAGAGGACAAACGCAGAGGACAAACCCTCAGGTAGTATTTATTCTGGACTCCAAACTCTCCAGTGGCCTCACAAATATTTGACATTTCGAAACATTCAGTTAGAGCTCTTTACACAAACGACTGCTGCATCTCCAACACGTTTTAGTGCCGCCGTGCTCTGTTCCAATTCTTGCACAAGTTTAAGGTACACCTGGACCTCCCACGGTGGGACACCTGTCACACCCACAGCACCCAGGGCCCAGGCCATGGCAAGTGTGGGGAAGGGAGTAACTTTCCACTTTACACATTTTTAGGGACCAAAACCATGGCTGTAGTTTACCTTTCAAGCACTTTTCATTTTGGTCATTTAGATCAGAACATGAGAAGAATTGTTGGTGAGTATGAATCAGCACTAAAGTAATTCCTAAGCTACTAGTACAAAATAAAGTTTAAATTAAAAAAGTCCCTGGCCACATTTTTGAAGTGGCATACCTGTATGTATAAGACGAAGGCTGTGAACTTATAGAAAAGATAAACTCTGACTTTCAAGCAAATTACAGATTTTATTTTGCCCTTCCCTTGAGTGTTATACAGAAAAATGTAAACCCATGGACCTAGTTATCAAAAAACACTTGTCCCTGTAAGCCGAGGAATGACCTTAAAGTTTGTCCTGAGCTAGTTTTATCTTCCAACTTTCTCCAAGTTTGTCCATGAATTCAAACGTATTCAAGTAGTCAGAACGCTGGACGTTGGGTAAACCTTTAATACAAGCAGCCAAGTCCTTGGTCATGAAGCCAGCCTCAATGGTCTCAATACGGACTTCTTCCAAAGCCTTTGCAAAGAAGCCGAGCTCTTTGCTGTTATCAAGCTTCGCTCTGTGGGCTAACCCTCTGGTTCAGGCAAAAATGGAAGCAATGAGATTGCTAGATGTCTCCTGTCCCTTCTGGTACATATGGTAGTGACGTGTCACAGTCCCGTGGGCACCCTCTGCTTCTATCGTCTTGCCATCTGGACAAATCAGCACGCTGGTCATCATACCAAGAGAGCCATAACCTTGCGCCACGAAGTCTGACTGGACATCGCCATCGTAGTTTTTACAGGCCCAGATGAAGCCTCCCTCTGACTTCATACCTTGGGCCACCATGTCATCGATGAGCCTATGCTCGTACCAGATCTTCTGGGCTTCAAACTTGTACTTGTACTGCTTGTCATATATCTCCTGAAAGATGTCTTTAAAACGCCCATCATATCTCTTCAGAATAGTGTTTTTGGTGCTCAGATACAAAGGCCAACTTTTAGACAGAGCCATCTGGAAAGAACTGTGTGCAAAATCTTGGATTGACTTGTCTTCATTGTACATCCCCATGGCCACACCACTGCCCTCTTCAAAGTTATGTACCAGGTATGTTCTTTTTTGGGATCCATCACTCGGTGTGTAGGTTATCTCTACTTTTCCAGGCCCAGGAACAACAAAATCAGTTGCTCTGTACTGATCCCCATAGGCATGGCGACCTATGATGATGGGTTTTACCCATCCGCTCACAAGCCGGGAGATGTTTTTGCACATAATAGCTTCCCTGAAGACAGTACCACTCAGAATATTTCGGATGGTACCATTTGGCGACTTCCACATTTGTTTCAACTTGAACTCGACCCTCTTCTCATCGGGGATGATGGTGGCACACTAGACACCAACGTTGTACTTCTTTATCGCTTCTGCGGCTTCCTTGGTGACCTGGTCATTGGTGACGTCACAATGCTCTATGCCTAAGTCCAATTTCACATAGGGAAAAAGGAGTTTTTCTTTAATCAACTCCCAGATGATTTGTGCCATTTCATCTCCTTGCATCTTGACCACAGAACTGCCACGGATTTTTTGAGACATTTTTACTTCAATAAACCTGGATTTCTTCTCCCCTTCCTTGTGACCAGAACTCGCTGCTAAGCTCCTCCCTCCACACCCAAGACCTGAGTATGCTTCCTTTTCCCCATTCCAACTCCCCATCCATCCTTTTAAAGGTATTGTTACATGTATATCTTCTATCTATAGATGATATATAGTGTCATTTTTCATGTGTGAAACATTTCCCTGAGTAGTAATATACTCTATTTTCCTCGTGCAACTTGCTTTTTCCTCTCTTTACTAAGACTGAGCTGTATGTTGACACTACTGATCTCTCAGACTGCACCATCCAGTCTTGTAGCCACTGGCCACCTTTGGCTACTGAGCACCAGACCCGTGGCTATTTGAATTGATATGGGCTGTAAGCGTAAAGTATGGCTGGGTTTCTAAGATGGTATGAAAAACAGTAAAATGCTTTGAATAATTTTTTATATAGATTACATGTTGGAATGATAGTATCTTGGTTATAGTCGGTTAAATAAAATATATTGAAATCATTTTTGCCTGTTTCTTGTTTTTGTTTTTTTTAATGTAGCTACTAGAAAATTGAGAATGATATATGTGGCTTGATTTACAGCTTGCATTATCTTTCTGTTAGAGAGCTCTGATCTAGATCCTCCCTCTTAACGCTGTCAGTCTGGGGTTTGTTAGTCGGTGAAGGAGTAAGCCTTCAATCTGAACAATAGGACCTGTTTACTGTTCACAGATACTTTTCTAAGTGACTTATATATAATAGCTTTTTCACTCCCTTGGAAGTCTGCATGGCTGCCCTAAGTGAGGTGGTGCCACATCATGCCACTTCAGGCAGGCTCAGCAGGGCTGCAGGCAGGGAGCTGGCTCCCACGACAGACCTTGTAACTGCCAACTGGCTTGGAAAGGCCCACGAGAAAGTGTGAATCTGCCTAAGGAAGCAATGACAAACAGCTTAATCTGATGACGTCTCTAGCATTATACAGTCCTTACATATCAATAGAACATCTGCTTTTTTGACTTTTAATTGAACAGTTATAAACAGACACATATTTGTTGTGGCAATTTCAGCTTTAATGAAACCAGCAGGGGTTTTGGGGTTTGTTTGTTTTTTTTTCGGCATCTGCTTACAATGTTATGAATCAGCTTTACTCTTTGCCACTAGTTATATTAACTATTTTTAGGGCAAATTGTCAATGCAACATACTCTCATTCATGCCTCCTATGTTTCAATTGGTTTTCTTTAGCTATATCTATTTATACCTAAAGTATTTTTTCTTTTTCTAAAAAAGATATGTTCTCATTATTCTGCCAACAATAAAAGTTAGGCTTGTAATTAAGTTATAAAACACACTGAAGGGAAAAGATGACATGCAATTGCCATGGGATATTATTTTTTTACTATTATTTTTTTAACCCTCACCCAAAGATGTTTTTATTGATTTGAGAGGGAGACAGAGGGAAAGGGAGAGAAACATTGATGTGAGACAGAAACATCCATCAGTTGTCTCCCACATGCACCCCAACCGGGGATTGAACCTACAATCTAGGTATGTGCCCTGACCGGGAATCGAACCCTTAACCTTTTGGTGTATGGGATGACACTGTAACTGTAACAGTGGAAAATCATAACAGTGGGAAATTATAACCCACCCCACCATCTTTCAGACATGGTTTCTGTAAGTTCTGACTCTAATATGCAGCTTGTAGATGAACAGCATATTTGTTTAAGAATCCTAGGAACTAACTACAAAAGATACAGACTCTGACCTTCAGGCATCCCAGCTCCAGGAGATTTGCTGACTTTCAAATGTGGATCCAGGATGATGTGAAGTCATGGTGGTGTGAAGCCAGGATGACTAAACCAGAATGACGCACACCAGACCATCACTTTGCTTATCGGAATGGACTGTGCTCGTCTGCGCATGGAGAACTTTGCAGCCCCCTCCCTTGATCTCTGTTCTGTTCCCCTCTCCCTCCTCATGAAAACCTCTGCCTGCCTTGAGACATGAGATGTGCTTTGAGATGCATCTGCAAAATAAACCACTTTACACCAGCATTTGCCTCTCAGGTCCTGGCTTTTGTAGGGGCAGGCAGCCGGACCCACATTCAGTAACACAACCAACTGAGCCACCCAGCCAGGGAACCATGGGGATATTACTGATGAATGTTAGACTGCTTTTCGAATTCTGAATAGAAATTTTACTTCTATATTTTGAGTCACAAAATTACAGATCTGGTAGGGACCTGAGGTCTCCCATGTGTTGGTTAAGACCATAAGCTCAGGGTCAGGCAAGCTGTGTGACCCTGGCATCAGTATCTTAACCATTGTAAGCCTCAGTTTCCTACTCTACAAAATGCAGAAAATAATTACCTTCTAGGGCTCTTTTGTGGATTAAATGAGATAATGATTGTGACTCTGTGCCTTGTACCTACTTTTATTCCATGGTGGTTGTGGTAATTACTATTATTATTATTATTATTATTATTATTATATCGTCATTGTTTCCCCAGATGACTCCAAGGGTACACAATATCTTCAAACACGCTTGGTCCTATCCCAACAGGACTTTCTCCTCCACTCTCGACCAGGACTCTTGAACTCTTCCCTTATGGAGTGGTCTATGATCTGCAGGAAGAAAACCCTTCAGCCACTCCCTCCACCTGCTCTCCCGCTGGGGGCCCTGAGCAGCTCTTGCTGAAAAAAGCTGCATTGAGGCGTGTTACTCGAGAGCCTCTGCAGCACATCCTCCTACTTCTCTACCTCCTTCTGCAATCTGGCTTCCCTAGCCTCTGCCTCCAGAGACCTCTCCTGACTCAGCCAATGTTGGCATCCACTTTCCTTAGGACCGCCCCTTGGACTGCAACTCTTGCTACCAAAATGTGGACTTCCTGGCCTCTCTATAATAAGGCCCGTGATGGTAGCCTGAGGAAGGATGGGGCTTTCCTAGCTCATGTCTTCTTCCACTCGCTAGCTAGGCTTATGATGGGTGTCTCCATTGCCCAGAAATTATACTTGTTTTGAGGAACATACCTATAACCCCCCAAGTTGCCCACTCTGGCCTCGGATCTTAAGAGTGTCTTTAAACCAGACCTTTGGAGTTCAATCATGTATCTGAAGAAAGCAGTTTAGGCTCCGCCGTGACCCTGAACTAAAGCAGATTTTAGAGGTGAGGACACTGGGGCCTAGGGGTTTAAGAAACTAGCCTACACACATGGAGACATTGACTTTCTTCCCGGATATGATATTATTCCTGACACCAATCCCCTTCTGCTTTGTATTAAGAAACCTTCCCACGCCTCCCCCCACATCCAGCACGACATTCAGAAGATGCATATTAAATGTTGAATTATTAATTCTTTCCCATCCAGCCTTGCGGAACTCGGGGGCGGGGCGGGGGGGGGCAATCTCGCGGTCTCTGCGTCTCCGGAACTAGCACGTAGTCACGCCCCGCCAGGTTGGCCAGGGGCTGCTCGCTCTTCTGGGGCCTCTGTGCGGTGCAGGGCTGCGGGTCCTTCATCCCTGAGTTCTCAGCGCCGGGAGGCGCAGGGCTTCACAGAACAGGTGCTCGCATTCAAGTTGCTTCTTCCGAAGGCCTCCTTGAAGGCTGGGCCATGCTGACCCTTATTTAGCTCCAGGCTTTCTCTATGAGTGGCTTTTGGACCCTCTTCGTCAAATGAATGAGAATAAGTTGTTTTTCTGAGATAAATCTCCTAATCCTGACTGATAATTTAGCTATCTGCACTACCAAATTCAGAGTAACCTACACCCGCTCACCGCCTGTTGCCTAGTAACAGCGAGCCCCACTCCACCTCTCGCCCCGCCCCGCGCCCCAGCGCGCACGCTCACGGCCTTCCTCCAGGTCCCGCCCCACGGGCGCGCGGAAGTGACGTACAGGGTTCTGCGACACTTTCGGCCGCAGGCCGCTCAGGTTCTGCTTCTTTACTGGCTGACCCACCGACTGACTGACTCGCGGAGTCCCGAGCGCCATGGCCTCCGCCGGGTTGGCCACCGGGCGACAAGCCGAGGACGCGTTACCGCCGCCGGCCGAGCCACCACTCCCCGAGACGAAGCCTCAGCCGCCGCCGCCGGTCGCCGCGCCGCAGCAGCCTTCGCCGGCGCCGAGGCCACCGTCTCCCGCGGCCTTGAAGGAGGAGAGCTATTCCTTCTTACCTTTGGTCCACAACATCATCAAATGGTAAGGGCCGCCGGGAGGACCGGCCACGGCACGCCCTCCTTCTCGTCCCGTTACGGAGCGGCAGGGGCCTAGGCGCGCTCGGGGACGCCCCCATTCATAAAAGGCGAAGCCGAGACTCGGGGAAGAGGCCTCGACCAGGCCGCACCGGTCTGCCCTTGAGGTAGCAAATGCTCCGAGCTTCAAGTGGCAGACCTGGTGATGGGCGCCCGGGTATGCTCACCGGAACCGGCCCTGGGCTTTTACCCGTGACACAGGGTGGTGCTCACTGCGCTTTCTTTTTCCAGCAGATCCAGCAGACATACATCATCTCCCCAGGGTGGCCCATTGCTGCATGCCATGTGCATAGTAAAAAGGGCCGCTTCCACCCCCACACTGCTCGCCCGCTGGGGTGCTCACTAGTGAGAGGGAAAAGGACACGATCGGGAATAACCTCTAGCTCAGGAGGTGCGGAGGGGGATCGCGAGAACCGTCAGAGCAAGCACATGCGAAGCTGCTCCGGAGTCGATCCTTGCAGGCCGGTCTCACACCGTCAGAGCAGGGGTTGCCGTCCTTGGGCCAGTCTGCAGGTTACCTGAGCTTTAAAACGGAGCCTACTTACAGTGCAAAGGAAACTAAAAACGCAACCGAAAGCCTCCTGGATCCTGTGTTGGCCCAAGCTATTTTTACTGCTGGTATTTATATCCTCACGGTATTAGGTGTAAGTCGCTCAGCTTACAGCTCTTACTCAACCATTAAAAACTAAAACAAAGTTAAGTTAAAACAGGTTTACTGTTGCAGTGACACTCAGGGGAACACTTGTGTTCTCTTGGATGTTTGGCTGAAATGGAATTGCTCCCCACAATATCCAAGTGTTGGCTGTCATGGCCCGGCTTGTTCCGAGTTTAGCCAGACTGGGTTCACTTGAGGTGGGACGGCCTGACGCTTCCTCCGCTTTTCAAACAACTGCAAGGCCTTGTTCTCACATTGCACCCCGGCTTCGTTGGGTTTCACTTGGTGTGACCATACTGTTCAGAGGGTGAAGTACACTCTGTTCTGTTCTCATGAATTAGCCTCCGATCATCAGGTGGCACTTCTGTGTGCAGTGAGATCGCAAACGCAAATGCAGATGCAGCCCCTGCAGCCCCAGGGCTGAGCTGGATCACAGATACACTGGTTTTAATACAAATATGGAAAAATGAAAACACGCAGTGGACATGGTCCCACAGATAGTTCTTACCTGGGAGTACTTCCGTGAGCCCCAGGAGAGCAGTCGCATCGGGCTGCCCTTACATGGGGCTGAGGTGCACAGAGTAAACATGGGCTTCGAGAGCACAGCCTTGGGTTTGGATCTCATGCGGATGCTGGCTTGCCTTGTGCTCTTGGTGAATACATGGCCTTTCTAGGCCTTAATTTTTTTAATCTCTAATATGTGAATAACAGTAATGGGCCTCAAACAGTGGATTTGAACTATAGCTTTATAATGTACTGACGGGGTGACCATGGTTAAACAACTTAGCTTTTCTGAGCCTCTTTTTCTCTTGTGAAATGGGACTAATAATACTTGAATCTTAAGATTGTTGTGAGGCGTACTTGAGCAGTCTGGTGAAGATGTTAATGGGTCGGTTATATGTGCATGTTTTCTCTGAAAGGACAATGAAAAGTTGTGTTTTTTTGGTTTTTTGTTTTTGAATCCTCACCCGAGGATAAGTTTATTGATTTTAGAGAGAGAGAGGAAGCGGGGGGGTGGGGTAGAAATATCAATGTGAGAGAGAAATATTGATCAATCGCCTCCTGTACACGCCTCAACGGGGTGTTGAACCTGCAACCTAGGTGTGTGTGTAGACCAGGGATTGAACATACAACCTTTTGGTGTATGGGACATGCTCCAACCAGCTAAGCCTCCCAGCCAGGGCTGTTTTGTTTTGTTTTGTTTTTAACACAAAACAAAACAAAAACAGGAAAGGAGATAATTGCCACAAAGCAGATAGCCAAGGGCTAACCCACTGTCAGCCCCAAGAAGCAGCCAGAAGCAGCTGCTTTTGACCATGGCCGCCCTCTAAATGTCAGGAAGAGAACTGTGGAAATAGAGGGGGAGGGGGGCTGATAACAGGTGGATTACTTAAAAGTTAATTTAAGAAGGAGGTCCCCATAGTTCTCTCCCCCAAGTGTAAGCAGACAGGTAACCACCCGTCTTCCAGTTTGGAAGACAAAGAGTTGCTCTTTCCCAAGATTTATTGTCAGGAGAGAATGAACCAGAGAGTATCTGGACTGCAGAGACACTTTGCAGGCACTTTGCAGGAGTTTGAGGGGAGGGAACCATCCTGAAAATAGGGTTTAAGACAAAGTTCACACACTGAATAATACTAAGACCCCACCCTTGCCTTCCCCCATCTGTCTTTTCTACTGGCAGCCAAAGGAAGTAGAGGTACCTTCTCTTGAGTGTCTGACCAGCCCAAGGGAAAGGTCATTGGGCCAGGAAAGAACCTAGTCAGTTCATTTGACTGGATAACCAAGGTCACTAAGCATTTGAAGAAAACCCCTAGGAAGAAAGGACAAAAGAGGAGCAGAAAAAGCCACTTGGTTGACATAGTAGGCACAAAGAGAAGAAGAGATACAGTAACCATGAAAAAAGGCTAGGATCCAATTTTAAAATATGTCTAAGCATGTATGTGAGTTTCTAGACTAATGAGGAAAGGAGATGGACTGAGGTAGGGACAGTGATGGGAGAGGAGAACTCGTGACTCATGGAGGAGTCAGAAGGCTCACAAAGGGGTGAGCCAGTGATGAATCTTAAATTATGAGAGGGAGGACGAACCAGGGGGTGGGGGCAGGAGGCGGGGGACAACTATGGGAAGAGCATGAGGAAGGATGGGGCACCAAGAAATAGCATCAACTCATGCGGGTCCATTCATTTTGGTAGGGCTGGAACATAAATCCGAGGTGGGAAGGGAGTGATAGAAAGGTGGGAAAAGCCGGGATGCTGAGGACTGTGCGTCCCCCTGAGGAAGTGAGATTTTGTGAGGGAGCTAGTGAAGCTTTCAGGCCACAGGGAGGCTTAGTGAGATTTGTGCTCACATCAGGTGGATGTGGTATCTCAGCAGACAGGCTGGGAAGCTACGTGGGAAGGACACAGTCCTGGCGGGCCTGGGGAGAGGAGATACAGGCCAGGACCAGCTCTCTCGATCACCTGGTCTCTTCCTCTTCTGTAGCTTCTCTGGTGGCCCTTTTTTGTTAACTCCTTGCCTAGGGAATGAATGAGGAAGTAAAAGCTGAAATGAGTTTAATCTCTCTTGTTCTGGTAAGAATTTAGAGTGCTACATCATTAGGTTAATGAAAATATTTTATTTTTAAGAAGTTAAAATTGTAAATTCAGAAAGATATAAAATGAAAAAAGGATTTCTTCTCCTAAGTTTCTTGTGTTAATACATTAAGAATCTTTAGCAACAGGATTTGTGAATTTAAAATTTTGATCACTATTAGTAAATTCATAAAGAATGCACCAGTTTATGCCTCAGCAACAGCGTATCTTTCCCAAACCCCTTCCATCACCATTAACTTTTTAATTTTGCCTCATCTGATGGGTCAGAAATGATACATTGTATCAATCTGTGTCTTATGATATGAAGTAAAGCATTTTTTCATCTGCAACTTTATATGCCATTTGTTATTTTCTAAAACTGCCCATTTTTCTATTAGGTTATTCCCCTTTTATGGGCTCTCTGTACAGTAAGGAAGTATGCCTTTGTCAAGTATATTTTAAATATTCTCCCAGAGCTGTTGCTTTTCTTTTGACTTGAGGGGGTTCGTTGTTGTTCAGAAGTATATCATTTTATGAGGCAGATTGGTTACGATCTTCCTCTGTGGCGTCTGAGTTTTGGTCCTAGTCAGAAGGGCTACTTACTCTAATAGTGTCATAGATACTGATACCTTTTGTCTAGGACTCTCATGGTTTCATTTTTTATTTTCAATTCTTTGATGCTTCTGGGTTTATTTTGATGGAAAGAGTAAGGGAGAGGCCCAGGTTTTCCTCCATTTAGCCGTGTCTCCCCCTTGCTGTTACTGAATATTTGTGATTTTCTCTGCTTGAGCTGTTGCCCTGTCACACAGAGCTCCCATGTTCCTGATCTAATTCTAGACACTCTGTTCTTCTCCGATGCCAAACTGCTTTCATTGTTAAATCTTCATGGTACATTGCTTTTTTTTTCTTTCTTTCTTTTTTAAATAAACACTTGATTTATTTTGTATAAAAGGGTTAAGTTTACAACTAAACATAAAAAGTTTAGCATAAAGTACATCATTACACTTTGTATGCAGAAATATGGAATTGTATTTCAAGGCAAGTCTTCTCTCTGTCCTCTTTCTTGTCAGGATTTGCCTGTGGCATCTCTACCTTTCCCAGCCCATTTCCTAGTAACAGGTCTGAGACACCTGATGCTTTTGGTTAGTAGAACAGTTAGGCTTTAATCTGCTGCGTTATTTCCAGGGGGCCTGTTGACACCACTAATGGTCCAGGTTTTCTAACCTCATTTTTGGATCTTATAATTACTTCTTAATTTGTTTCTTTGTCTTCATCCTCTTCTCTCTCTCGTTCATCCTGTACATGTTAACGGGTTAATTTTTCTCTGCTTAAAAAGTCTTTCCAAATTGTTTTTGCCAGTGTTTAGTCCCCCATTCAGAGATCTCTGCAGAGCATCTTCAAATCTCCTGCCTGAACTATGCAACAGAGCCCCGCATGAGTCACTCTCATGCTGGGGACCTTGTGGGTGGATGGAGTCGTCAGACTTGTGCACATTCCAGAACCTCTGCTGGCCTGCCCTCCTGCCTTCTCTTTGCCCAGGGAAATGCCACATATTTTCAAGGACTTGCTCAGAGGCCACCTCCTCCGACTGAAGAGCCCCTGGTTCCTATAATGCCTTTGGCCGAAGTGCACTGGCCTGGGGTTGGAGAGGAGTTCCATAGCCCAGAGCACTTTCATCCTTCCTGGTGTCTTGTCTGTGGCTAAATGAAAAGTCAAAACTAACATGTCATTTTCAAAGAATGAGGAAAGGGAAAAAAAGAACCTCAATTTTTGCCAGTAAGAAATTTTATAGATCCCAAATGTCTGAGACCTTTTCTGGTATACACAAAAGCCACATTATAGAAGTACATACATAATAAAGAAGAAATAAAATGATGCCTCTTGGACCAGGGAAAGTTACAATTTTTCTTTCCTTCAAACTTGCTAAATCTAATCTGAGTCTAGAATTAAGGTGTCCCAGCCTAGGAATTAGGAATTGCCGTTGTTACTGCCTTGACTGATGGCTTTGGCTCATCTAGTAAAAATATTTTGTCAAAATGGGTATTTAAGACATTTTTAATTTAATTTTTTAGTTCAGTAATTTTTTAGGTAGCTGGATAAGTAGAGGGGAGCCATCATCTTTGATACTGTAGAGATATTTCAAGCGGTGAGCACACTACTTTGTCCTTGAACTTTTAAGCTGATGCCATACTGCTTAAAACAAGTTCATTTGTTGTTGAGGCAGGTCAGCAAGACCTCAGAGCCCTGTAAGACTTCTTTCATAGGAACAGGGTGTCATCGACCTGCGTCTCCCCACACAAGTATCTGTTTTAATCTGGCTGGCCTTCCACGCCAGCTGAGGCCCATCCTTGGGTTGTAGAGGAAGCAGCGTCCACGTTAGCAAAGTCTACAAGATGACCCGCCGGTTCCACGGGACTTGTCTGCACTCATGTTATTACTGCAGCGCTCTCTGCCATTCACTTTCTTCTCCTTCAACCACGTCCCAAGTGAAAAGGGTGAGCCCCCACACAGGGGACATTTTTAGCCTGTTTAGAAGTATTATTTCTGGGCCCACTTACAAGCCTGTTCTCTCCTGTGCCACTTCATCTCTGTTCATGCAGGGTGACCTACCGAGCGCCTGCTGGGACGCAAGCTCCATGAAGGCAGCCACATGGGTTCGCAGTTACTTAGTGCAACATGAGTAATGCCGACGGTGGAACATTCATCCTGGGTCTTGGGAAGAATGGGATGTTGAGAGATTGGAGGCTCCATGTGTGTGGGCCTGGGTAGCTCCCTTTGCAGGGAACCTGCCGGCAGGTGTTGTCTGGAAGTGGGGAAATCATCTGAAGTTTTTTAGCGCAGACTTGAGTTTTGTCGAGGTTTATGGGGCAGAGGGCATTAGGAGAAGACCTGGGTCTGTAGGAAACTGGTGACAGTACGAGGAGGAGGAGGCCAGGGGACCTGAGGGGTGCGGAGGAGGTGGCGTTGGCAGGACTGGCAGCTGAGTAAACAGTGGGGCACGAAGCTTGTGCTTCTGGCTCACCGTAGTTGTGTGGATGGGGCACCCTTCACCTGAATTTGGGTGTGCTAAGGAGGCAGTGAGTTTCCTGGCTTTGCAAGTCTCCAAGGAGAAAATTCTTAGTAACTGTTGGAACAAGGAAGCTGAATTTCAGAAAGGAGGGCTGGGCTGCGCTGCGCTGCGCTGGGCTGGGCTGGGCTGGGCGGGGAGGTGCTCTCAGCATCTGAAGACCGGGGAGCAGACAAACACATTCTGGGCTGTTTTGTAGAGCATTGTTTTTTTCGGACTTCTTTTAACAGAACATCTCATTATCCCTCCCTGAAAAGTGTGTTCTTCATGTGTAAGTCAGGAATAGATAAAAGCAAGGGTAAGAGTGGGGTTCAAAGACCCTCTCCCAAAGTCCCCTTACATGCTGGCAGAACTGGAGCAGAGAAGCATAGCTGGCTTACAAGTAGGTACCAGCCAGTGTTGTCGAGAGTGTGAGGAGCAGTGTTGTATCCGCGGTCACCGGGCATTTGGAGGGCATTTGGTAGGTAACCTGTCAGAATTTTTAATATATCCATAAACTTTGATCCCAAAATCCCACTTCTGGGAGATTATCTTCCCAAAATACTTGCACAGATACATACAGATATAGGTATAAAATGTCCGATGTTACTCTTGATTGTAAGTGACAAAACGCAAACATCCAAAGACCCATCAACAGCCAGATAATTTAGCTGTGTTATAGATGTTAACGTGAAAAGATATTAAAGGGGGAAAAGCAGAATCGGAGCCCTGTGTGTAGTGTGGACAAAATGAAAAAGTCTTGCGCATTTGTACGTTGCTGTGTATTTTGAAGCAATGTGAAACAACAGAGACCACACGTTAGCAGAAGTTATCTCTGGGACACAGCATTGGAGGGACTTTTCTAAGCCTTGGTATCTGTCCTTTTGATTTTGCTCCTCGAGTGCCTATTACTGTCATAATAAATAGCAACAGCAACAACAAAAACACTAGTTTAAGAAGATGCCAGCCACTGACGTCAGTGTGGGAGGCAGAGAGGGTGAGAGGGACTGGTCCCACGATGGTCCAAGTAGGACACTGGAGGCAGGAGGCCGAAGGGGATGGAAGTTTTGAGGGAAACTGAGTCACGTGCCACCAAGAGGTCACAAGAAGTGACAGTCAGGTTTGGGAGGCAGTTGGCTTCAGTGGTCTGGTAGGTTCCTTGTACTTCTAAGCTACCCGTGAACACGCTTTGGATCGGTTGTTGCCAGTCTGCATTTTCATGTCCCAAAGCACTTACACTAAAAACCAAGCTGTGCCATACATACTAACACCCATGCTAAACACTGTTCTTGGACACACCCACCTAAACCTGTGATGTTTGCCCTGAAGTCTGGTGACACGAATTCAGGATGTCTGTGTCCATTGCTGGAACGATGCCGAGTGTCACCCAGATGTGCACAAAAGACTGTCAGGAAGTGGCCTGCCAATCAAGCCATAGGAGTGATATTTTGTCCACCTTTTAAAAACTACAATAGGTGGGACCCAAGTACGCTAACCTTGCTCCTGCCTTTACGACTCTCATGCTTCCTGACCTGGCCTAGTCTCCTTTCTGTCTAAAGTTAGGTGATGACTAACATTGGACACAAAGAAAGGCCCATTTGGAGCTTTCTGCTTTTATTCACTGTGTTTGGGCCTCTTTTCTCTTGGCTTTAGCATTGCACAGTCATCCTGGCCTAGCAGGCTCCCACTCAGTGAGAGCCAGTTCCTGAATAGAGTGTTTTTCTCATCCCAGGAGTTCCATGCTGTTTACCTCCACAACTAGGGCAGGCTGAGAGGTGTGCAGAGGGGCCTTGCTGTGGCTGGCGTGACCCCCTTCCGGCTCAGCTGCCTTTCAGGTGGGCCTTTCCTGTGGCTCCTTCTCTGTTGCCTGGCAACAACGATGCCCTCCACTGGAAGTTCTCCTGGTAAAGAATGGGCAGCCCTTGAGATTTGGGGGCTTTCAGAAATGAGCATCTTAAACATGGTCTGCTCTTTACTTTCAGAATTAAAAATTCTTTGGGGTCAGGTTATATTTGCCTCCAGAACTGGGTTATCCTAACTTCCTTCCACACTTTTACGTATTTTTGTTTGTTTTTACTATGTCCTTTCAGACTTACATGGTGTTAATCAGTTTTCTTAAAACTATAATTTCAAAAGTCCCACAGAACTTAAATTCATAACTATGTTAACACATATGCCACCCAAGTATAATGATTTCAGGAGTAAAGGTGGTTTCTGTCCAGAGTTGTAGATCCGAGCTGAGACCTAAAAGAATTAAAGTAAAACATGCTCCCGATTTGTTTCCTTACAGCTCTCAAGAATATTCTTCCTTCCCTGACTGGTGTGGCTCAGCGGGCTGGGCATTGTCCCGCAGACTGAAAGGTGGTGGTTCGATTCCTGGTCAGGGCACATGCCTGGGTTTTGGGCCAGGTCCTTGGTTGGGGGCGTGCAGGAGGGAGAGATCGATATTTCTCTCCCTCTCTTTCTCCCTCCCTTTAAATAAATAAATCTCCCTCTCTATATAAATAAATAAATCTTAAAAAAAAAAAAGAAAGAAAGAAGAAAGAATACTCCTCTCTAGAAACTGAGGGAAGGTACAGCATTGAGTGCGGACATATATAAATCGAGGGCCTCAGGTGACAACAAGAAGTGTCTGGCCGTTCCTTCCTGAGAACGAGTGAGTGATTCCCATACCTCGTGTCTGAGGGCTGTTGGTAAGTAGTGAGCAGGCCCTAGCGGCCATCTCATTTGCCAGGTACGAGTTGTGGCCGCTGGGTCACCAGGAAAGACGGATATTCTGTCTGCACGAGTGGGGAAGTGATGAATGATGAGTATGAATTAGCACCATCTGGGTTGAAATTTCCCACTAGGGGTGAACATTTATTTTTAAAAAATGATTATTGACACTTTTCCCCTCTTAGGCCTCAATGGATTATGTGACCTGTAGAACCACCTACTGAACTGTGACAAGGCAGCATGGATCTCTGGGCAACTAATAGTAGCTGAAGTGAATGATTCTGCCTTTAAAATGAACTTGACCTGAAGGCAGGGAGTTCACATAACTACAATAAGAGAGCTTGTACCTGCAGAAAATTTTTCAATAGTTTGTAACTAATTTCAATTTTATGAATAGCTTTGTGGAAATTAGTTTTTATGTTAACAGATTCAAGCACCAAAAGGTCAGCTAAAATTAGCTCCTGTTAGCTCATAGTTTCTCTATTGGCCTGGAAATGGCTGAAATGAAAAGAAATGTGGTGTTTCGGCAAGTTTTACTTGCCATTTGTTACCTGATGTTGGTAATGGTTTGTTCATTCATTCAACAGATGTTTGTAAACTTATTTGTTAAAAGTATTCTTTCTTTCAACAAATGCTACTGGAGTGCCCAAGTGCCCAGGCACTGGGGACACAGCTGTGAGAGGGCAGACGTGGGCCCTGCCCTCTTAGCTAATCGATGTAAGCATCTGGTTTTGCACGCAGGTTATGAGAGGGGCTGTACGGGCACTGCTAGGCACTGGGGCGCTCTTACTGGGCAGCTGTCACATGCCTGCCCGAAGGCTGCATGACAGAACCAGGTCCTGTTCCCTGGGTTCACATAGCCAAGTGAGCCAGACAGAAAGCAAGAGCTCCGTGAGGTGCAGAGGAGGGAAGCCCGGGGCTGTCTTGATCTGAGCTGCGAACACTAATGGCTTCCCTCTGGCCCCACAGCATGGACAAGGACAGCCCAGATGTCCACCAGGACCTGAACGCTCTCAAAACCAAGTTCCAGGAGATGCGGAAGGTCGTCAGCACCATGCCTGGCATCCACCTGAGCCCTGAGCAGCAGCAGCAGCAGCTGCACAGCCTCCGGGAGCAAGTCAGGACCAAGAATGAGCTTCTGCAGAAGTACAAGAGCCTCTGCATGTTCGAGATCCCCAAGGAGTAGACGAGGCAGGTTCTCAGGGATGCCCACGAGAGAGCCGAGGAGCCAATAGCCTAGCCGCCCCTACCCCTGCCGCTGGTGTGGGTCAACGCCAGGGTCAGTGCCGGCTCTGGACTCTGTAGCTGACTGGGGCGGGGGGCCACTGTACTGCTTCCTTAGCTGAGCTTGACATTGACTGTGAGAGGAGCCCACCTGGGAGCTTGGCTTTGTGAGAGCTTCCATATATGTGTTTGTGTGTGTATGTGTATATGTATGTATATATGTACGTATATGTGTATATGAATGTTCCTAGAGGCTGCAGCGGGGATGGAGGGCTCCACGCCTACCTCTGGGGGAGCATCTGCTCTGTGTTCCGGCTCCACTGGCATATCTAAAAAGCAGAGTAGGAAAGGAGGCCTCTCCTCTTTGTTCCTGCCTTCCCTCTCCTGCCGCCCCCGGACAGGATCGGTGTGCACCAGATACACATTGCTCTGTTAACAACGGTGCCACGAAACATTTGCCTAGAGTCCTCTGGACAGGGGGGGCCGGGGCTCACATGGCATGGGTTTAACGTGGCAAAGGAAGGCTGCGCGAGGGCATTGTTTTGAAAGAAGACTACAGGGTGGCTTTTTCTCCTAAAAAGTTTGTTTCCCTTTACATTTGAGCCAGTGAATGTAACTGTGTCCATGTGGGTGTCAGCCAGAGCCCTGCCAGATGGTTCCTTGTCCAGGTTCTCTGCCACCTACATGTTCTTGTTACTGTTAGCTCTTGCTTCCTTAGTTTCCTGTCATCATCAGGCATCTCATTTAGCCACTAATGCCCAAGAGTGGCTGAACCACTTCAAACCTAACACGGGGCTGGAGGGTACTGTTGTTTCTACATAGACTCAGACAGGCCTCCAGGTACACAGGTATGACCGTATAGTTCTGATTCGGTTCTGAAGGGTGGGGCGAGCTATACCTGGAAGTTACGCAGCCAAGTTCTGGTTTATAAAATGTTTACAAACACCCCTAATTTCCTGCAGGTAGGATGTTTTATTTGCCCCTTAAGGATAAGGTGAGAATAGTAACGGAATATTGTTTAAATCTAGAAGTGAGGGAATAACCTTTGCTGACCAATTCACGGACGCCTGCTGACTGACCTTGTTGGCAGGTTGGCTGAAGGTGTTTTTAGCAAGGGTTCCGTTCCTGTGGCCCTCCAGCCACCTGTCAGGTGGCAGACATGTTGGGAACTCAGATATGTGAAGGGGGACGTCAGGTTTCAGTGGCTTTGGACAGAAAAGCAGGCTCTGGATTCAAGTGGGTAGTCACCTGTATTAGACTTCTACCTTGGGCCCATTATTTAACTGAATCAGTTATTTTCTTGAAATTTCAGAGTAGTGTGTGGGCCGGTTTTAAGGCTCTGACCAAATACCGCAAAACATGAAGCACATAGAATACGGGCCGACCGGGGCCTTTCTGCAAGGCTGAAATTTCAGTGCTATGGCATGTGACATTTTTCGAGTATAATTAAACGAACTGGTGCTCTGCTCTCAGGACATCTTGGTTTTTGTTCGGAGAAATTCATAATAGGGTGTCTCTTGGGTGTGTCCACTTTGCTTAGAGAAGACAGAGCAGATTGTGACAACCTCCACTGCCCCCCCCCCCCAAGCCCCCACACTCACTTCACAAGGCTAAACTAACATGAAAACAGGAACTCCTGGCCTGGTGGGTGGTCTTGCCTGCCCGTGGCCATCCTTCATTCCAGAGGTGGGTGTAGCCCTGGTAGGAGCAGCCCTCCCCAGAATGCAGTTGAAGCCTCTCCCCTGGGACAACATCGAGTGGCCCTCAAGGGGCTGAGCACCCTCTTGAGGCCAATGGTTTGCATTATTGGGTGGCAGGCATTTGTGCTGAGTAGTTTTGAATCATCACATGAAATAACTCTCTTGTGTTTTCCTTGTGAAGAATATGAGGCTTGGCAGGTGTCGTCTCGAGCTTGCACAATTAAGAGTGGCAGAGAACTGGGTCCTGAATTGGGGGTGGGTGCCCTCCACTGCTGAGAAAAGGAGCACACAGAGAAGGGTGCTGGACCCCTATTTGGGGCAGAACGTGCTTCCTGTACCTGGAGGCTGAGTGGTTCTGTCTCCACACAAACACGGGGGCCAGGCCCTGGCACCAGCCCGAGAGCAGAGCGGTCTCCCAAGGCCCTACTTCCCTACTTGTGGTGGCCGGTGGAGTGGCACCTCACACCCCTTGGGAGTTTCAGGTTTGACCACTGCTGTCACCCTGGGCCTGCACTGAAGAGAGGATAAAAGGGTTGGAGCACAGCCCCAGGGACCTTTGTGGCTGACCGCTGGGGACCTAAGGTAAATAGCCACAAAGATGCATCTCTGGGAATGACCTGAAGTCCTCTGTTTTTGTCCTCGACTTCTCAGGAACTGTTCCCCAAATAGGGCCTCAGCCCAGTCACCTGGAGCTTTTTTTTGGGGGGGGGGTGGGGGTGGGGGTTGCTTTTCTCCCAGGAGAACTGAAGGCGTTTTCAGAACGCCAGGGTTAGGCGGCTCTGCGGAAGGTAAGCCTAATTCCACTGAAGTAGACACCCGTCCCCTCCCTTCCCCCTTCTGCCATTTCTAGGAGCAAAGGAAGCATGGTCTTTCATTTTAAATTATATTTTTTAAAAAAAGAAAGACAGTATAAACATCTGGATAAGATTTTGTTCATGACGACAACAGAACTGTTAAAGTGCAGGCTTTGGTTTTCCTTTGTGCAGCGTCACACGCATGTAAACAAGTCGCTTGGCTGATGTGACCCACCTCCCTTAAGTTTCAGGAGGGCAAAGGCTTTCTCCAGCGGGGCGGGTTTCTCCAAGCCTAAGAGTGGCTGATTCTCTCACACACACACACACACACACACACACACACACACTCTCTCTCTCTCTCTCTCTCTCTCTCTCTCTCTCTCTCTCTCTCTCCCCCCCTCTCCCCCCCCCCCCCAATTCTTGGGTCTTTGTGACAAACCAGACAAATTCACCCTCTGCTGGCACTGTGTCCCCCCAGGTAGTGAGGGTAGTGGGCGCCAACGGGCAATCGGAGATGGGAGGAGTCCCAGTATCACCCAGTTCTTCCTTCCACAGCAGATGGCCGGCCCTTCTCAGCTGTTTTCACCTCCCCAGTTGGTGGGGTCTGGGGAGGGAAGAACCACTACACACTCGAGCACGTGGCACAGGGCACACAGGGCTGGAACGGACACGGGATTGGACTTTTGAACAATGGTACTACTTAGGCTCTGTCCTCCGCGCGGGCTGGGGGGCAGGGGGTCCTAGCTGATTACGCAGCGCTCCTTGTCCTTCACCTGGCCACCACCAGCCTTCTGGCGCACGTAGAGGAGGTCGCTGTGCACGCTGGGCCTGCGCGCAAAGGGCGCCACGATGCCGAAGGCATCTGCCTGGTCGCCGCCCCCCGCTCGCAGCAGCTTCTTGCTCCCCAGAGCCTTCTTGTGCAGCACGTCGCAGTACTGCACCGACACCTTGCGGTGCAGGTCCGGGCTCATCTCTCTGGGCAGCTTGGCCATGGTGAAGAGTGCCCGGAACATCTGGTCCAGGCTGCTGTTCTTTTTGGCCGAGATCTCGAAGTAGGCGCAGCGCTGGGGGTCCTTGCCCACCAGCTGCTCGATCTCGGGCTGCTCCACCTCTCGGTAGAAGTCCCGGTCACCCTTGTTGCCGCAGATCACCAGGGGCACGTCCACGTTCTCCTTTGTTTTGTTCTTGAGGCAAGACTTGGTATCGAGGATCTGCTGCTTGAGCCTCTGCACCTCCTCGAAGGAGTCACGGTTGTCCAGGCTGAACACAAGGATGAAAACGTCTCCTACGGGAGAAGGGCAGAAGAGGGGAAGGTGAGGGTGGCTGCCAAGGGGACACCTTAAGTTGGTCTTAATTTGGGGGTCACCCGGCCGCCGGGGCTCCAGCAGCTGCGCGCCAGGTAACTCAGACCTCTCCACGCTCAAACTTGGTGTGCTGCAGCTGTGGACCCGCTGATCACGCCTCTAGGTCGGGACCTCCCTGGCGCCAGCCCTCCTGGTGGCGCAGCTCCATCCCCCCACCGCTGCCCGGCCGCGTGCCCAGCTCACCAGTGAGGATGGAGAGGCGCCGCATGGCGGGGAACGGGTGATTGCCTGACGTGTCGAGAATGTCAAGCTGGTAGACCTCGCCGCGGATGGAGTAGAACTTGCGGTGGAAGTCCTCGATAGTGGGCGTGTAGGCGTCCTCGAAGCGACCCGTGAGGAATCGTGACACGATGGCCGTCTTGCCCACCTTGGACGAGCCCAGGATGACCATGCGGTAGCAATTCTTGGCCGGTATACTCAGCTCCGAGTCGCTCGGGCTCATCTTCTTGATCATCGCGGCCAGTTTCATTGAGCGGAGGGGTCGCGGGCGGGCGAGGGGCTGAGGGAGTCGCAGAGTGGCTTGGGGGATCTGCTCGACTGCGGCTGGGTTCGGGTTTGGCTCGCGCAGCTGCTCCGATTCTCAGACAAAGTCGCTCGCTCTGCTCTCCGCGCCCGAGTCTGCCTTTATAAGCAGCGCAGGGCGGGGGCGGGGGGGGGGGCGGGGGCGGGGGGGGGGGGGGGGCGGGGGCGGGGGGGGGGGGGGCGGGGGCGGGGGGGGGGGGCGGGGGCGGGGGGGGGGGCGGGGGGCGGGGGGGGGGGGGCGGGGG